>NC_069084.1:17946813-18162287 GCF_947172395.1 Bicyclus anynana | reverse complement strand
AACACTGGTTATGTCCTTTATATAAATAGACTTTTATTTTCTGTCTTTTAGATTATTATTTTGGTGTCAATTAGACAGAAACGTAACTTTTACCATGTAATTTTAATGTGCAGAGTTTAACATATCATGACAATTTATAGAGTTTTTATGTTATGTAGATTGAATTATAGTCTGGTGTAAAGCCAATATGTTGGCATTCCCAAATAAAATAACGCTGGGAAAATACTTTTTAACCTTTTAAATATACCTTTTACGTTTCAACATTTCCATATTAAACCTATTGTAATTATAACATTTTATGTTATGTGTTCATCAGTGGCGAAGGATGGTATTTAGATGAAGGTAAGCTGTCCCAAAGAAATGGAAATTCATACAGCGTGATACAAACTACGGTTTCTCAAATAATTATCTAGACACAGTATAATGAATATGCATGGATTTTTATAGGAAACCCAGTGGGAATCGGCTTACATGAATTCTTCGCCGCTGGTGTTTATGTACTTTCATAATTTCGAGCTGATATTTGGTTTAAAATGGTCGATTTTAGCTAAAAATATGAAAGACAAACGCCAGAATATTTAAGAAATACAAATCGTTAGCTCTCTTAAGTATAATAGAGTGCCAACATATTTCCAGTAGCTGCATTAAAAAAAAAGTTATAAAATACAAAAATTGCTTGTACAAGTTCCATAGACAATATGATTTTACTCGCAAAGGGTGATAATCCCTTGATCAAAATATAGTACTAACAACTATAAATTAAATACCTTATAAAAGTAATTTTATGGTTTATTTATCAACAGGAATAACTGTGAATTTTGTAATCGTTAGCAATTGTTTTTGTATTTCTGTTTTTTTACTGTAAATTAATTAATAGAAAAAAATATTGATGGGGGGTATCGATTATAAAATAAATGATCCCATAATATCAATTTAAACGGACAAAAATAATATAAAATGAACAGGGAAAGCTGGGCTGTGATTGAATTGAAACAGGGCCTATAGCCAAGTGACACGTCGATTCTCTTTCTACAAGCGCTATCGATTCGAAAACAAAAAAAAATAAGGAAATAACAGATTTGATCTATAATTTGATCACGTGACCTATTGATGGGAAATGTCATTTGCATACGATTTTTAATTTTCGTGGCGTTTGCGATTGTAGAAAGAGAATCGACGTGCCACGTGGCTACAGGCCAAGATCGTTTATCGACGTATCGACGTAAGTATATAGAATTTTATCTAAACGTATGAGGTAACATTTTATCAGTAAAATGATATTTCTCTTTATTTTTCAGTTTTCAGTAGAAAATGTACCGAAAAAGCTTTTTGGTGTAATTCATGTATGTGTATTTAAGCTTACTATTTTTGTATTAACCACGCGATGCTAGAGAAAATATTATGTTTTAAAGTTTTAAGCAATACTGTGAAACTTATCGACGAATCTCAATAAAAGATTTTTGAACATTTTTCTTTTATTCATCAACTTCCCAAGCAATTTTTGTCTAATCTTGTGTTCATTATTTTGTCTAAAGATTTAAACGCTCAATATATAATAATTATAGTTCTTGGGTCATTCCACGTCAAATCGACCAATAGTTGGACTCGACCCCTTTCGATTTGGATAAATTTTGGTCAGAAGTTTTCTTTTATCCTATAACGAAGTTCTGCCGAAGAAAAAAAATTAAAAAAATTTTTTTCAAAAGTTATGCAAAATCCAAAATTTCACTATTTTCCATATTTTTTAAATTTATGTTTTAAAAATCTCGAAAACTATTGCAATTAAAAAAATCGATTATGGTAAACTTCAAAGGGGATACTTGGGGCTATTAAAAAAAAAAAATTCCAAAAAAAAATTTTGAAAAATCTCCAATTTGTGAAATTTTGAATTTTTGAAAATTGTCAAAATAGACCGTCGACAATAAATTTTTGGCTCAAATTTTTTTGTGTACTACCTTGTACCAATCTTAAAAGATCCTGAAATTTTTGGAACTGTGTTATTTGTTTTTTCAAAAATATGAATTTTTGAAATTTGTTAAAAAAAAATTTCTTAAATTTTTTTTTTTTAATCAGTTTGGCGAATCGCGTAATTTTTATATTTTGAACAGTTGAAATTTCATTTAGTGGCATAATGATGAGAAAAAATTGACGACCAAATTCAAACACCTGATGAGCTATTCCAATGGGCAAAAGAAAATGTTCACGGAATCAATTGTGACTTTGTTTCAAATGAGCAGATTCAGCGTACTCAAAAAAAACTTAACCAGAGATTTAAAAATGCTCTTCCCATTTCAAGTGATGTGATGAGAGTAAAAACCTCATCCTCATCTGAGGAAGGAAAGGATTTCCGGTTAAAAAATACAGATATCTACGAGTTCGTTGAAGAACCAGATATTAAAAGCAGGTAAAAATCTGAAATTTCTGTGTTAGTACTTTATCTATTTTAAGTTTGGATTTAAAGATTTAAGTCATATTAACATTTTTCAGGTTAAGAAAAAGAAAAGGAGCAACAACAGTAACTGAAGAATTGAAGAAAAAAAATTTTCGTAACAGAATGTCAAGTAAACTTACACGTAAAAAGCCCTATTAAATAAATTAATAACCAATAATAAACAAATATCATTAATGTTTTTTTTTCTCATCATTATGCCACTAAATGAAATTTCAACTGTTCAAAATATCAAAATTACGCGATTCGCCAAACTGATTAAAAAAAAAAAATTTAAGAAAAAATTTTTTTTTAACAAATTTCAAAAATTCATATTTTTGAAAAAACAAAAAACACAGTTCCAAAAATTTCAGGATCTTTTAAGATTGGTACAAGGTAGTACACAAAAAAATTTGAGCCAAAAATTTATTGTCGACGGTCTATTTTGACAATTTTCAAAAATTCAAAATTTCACAAATTGGAGATTTTTCAAAATTTTTTTTTGGAATTTTTTTTTTTTAATAGCCCCAAGTATCCCCTTTGAAGTTTACCATAAGCGATTTTTTTAATTGCAATAGTTTTCGAGATTTTTAAAACATAAATTTAAAAAATATGGAAAATAGTGAAATTTTGGATTTTGCATAACTTTTGAAAAAAAAATTTTTAATTTTTTTTCTTCGGCAGAACTTCGTTATAGGATAAAAGAAAACTTCTGACCAAAATTTATCCAAATCGAAAGGGGTCGAGTCCAACTATTGGTCGATTTGACGTGGAATGACCCTCTTGTATACCTTTGTCGATCGTGACATAATTATTGGAAACTTATTTGAAGGCCTGAATGTTTTATTCAAATCATGAGCACACATGAAGTGCCTGGGATTTTCTGTTTTTGTTTATTTAGATGATTTGAAAGAGCCATGTCTTTCAAGGAAATGACGTTAATTAATGTTATTTTGATAAAATAACCATGTAAATATTTATTGATTAACTAGCAGACGCCCGCGACTTCGCGTGAAACTCTCAACTCTTCCTACACTACTCTTACCCTACCCTACCTCCTACCCTATCCTAACATACCCTACCCCTAGCTTTCTATTAGTAATATGAACTTTATACAATAACAATAAAGCTCAAATTGACTACGATTTAGTTAGAAAACATTTGTATGGGAAAAAGAAAATTTTTATGGTGTTTCCGGCAATTATTCGAATTTTTCTCACCCTATAAACCATCCTAGAACTTCAACGGACATTTAAAAATAAGGAATTGGTCAAATTGGTCCAGGTGTTATTGAGTTATGCGCTTACCAACGCATTTTGCGATTCATTTTTGTATTATAGATTACGTAATTTCGGTAAAATAACCCTGTTAGGTGATCGTAAAAATATGATTAATAATAAGTATTTAAATATAAATAGGTAGATATTAAAATAGTTAATGTTCTGGAGTCCAAATGCACATGTTTCCGATCTTGACTTGTGTTCCGGGACATACATCTTCATGGATAGTCTTCTTATACTGAAAAACAAAACAAGAAAGTTTGATTCATGACAACTAAGTAGATATTCTATGCCTGGCCATAAATATTTAAAACAATTTTAATTACAACCATTAGCTACTGTACGAAATTAGCAACAAAGTTATTTTCTGTGTCATGTGATTGGAACATGGTTATTTTCTGCGTCACAGGTTTTTATTCTATAAGCCCCCATTCGCACGTGAGTTTTTTTAACGGCGTTAAAAAAGCGTACTTTGCAACAAATGCATTCCCAAGTATAGATTCATACACAGTATTTTTAAAACACAACGTTTTCTTTAGCAGTGTTGCATTTTCAATTTTGGTCATTGGTGGACCTTAATTTAACTTCATACTATATTGCAAGGCTTTATTAATGTCCGTTAAAAACATAGAATTGTACCGAATCGTAAATCTATGGTTAAATAACTCTCGTGTGAATGAGGGATTACACTTACTTGTATGAGTAAAAAAGTTTGAAGAACTTATATGTATTAGTACAAACTTGGGTACAAATGAAGTTCTTACACACTTACCGTCCAATAATTCCACGGTGGATAGTGAGGAATCCACTTCTTTACTGGTTCCTTCTTTTCTTTCTCTTCTTGTATCATCCCTCTCCCTGGAGCCAAGGGATCATTGTCCTCTCCCGACTTTTGAAATGCCGGTGACCTTAAGTTGACTGCATTAATCACTTTGGCGTATGCTTCAATTCTTTTTGATTCCGATTTGATTTTTTTAACCTTTTTTTGTATTGTTTTCACCAATTCAAGTATTTCATTATTCACAGCGTTGTGCTTAAATCTATTCAAACGCTGTAATAAATCCGCAGATTTGATAATTTTATTATTATTTTGAATTCTTTTCATATCTAAATTTTGTTTAGATTCGAGCGGTCCCAATAAATCTATGTCATTTAAATTGTATTTCAATTTGGTATTTTTATCTTCATGATTTATAGGTGAAACTAATATTATGCTTTTGTGTTTAGTATCCTTCTTTGGTGTATCGTATTGGTTTGGTTTGACTTTGAAAAATTGGTTTATGGATTTCTTTTTATGGACTCTTACCAAAGGTTTATAAACTGTGTCAAATTTGTGGTCATATTCTAGCCCAGTCGGCGCAACACTATGGGGCACGATCCTTTTGACTAATATTTTATTTTTATACTTATTGTTTTCTATTTTACCCCCTTTGAATCCATTCCATCCATTTTTTAATGATTTTTCTTGAATATCATTTATTAATTCATCGTAATCTCGATCTTTAAACCTTTGAATATTATATTCAGCGAAATCATTTGTTTTCTTTCCAAGATCTCTGACTAGTTTTGGTTCTGGTATATCATTTACGTCTATTATTTTAAAACTATATGTAGCTTGATTTACATAGAAAAATATGAGTAAATATAATACTTTGTATATCAGAATCATGTTGTTAGAGTGTGCTTACATTTAAAAATGATGGTTGTAGGAATTTTAGCATTAAATTAAAATTACAAAATTCAGACTTTATGACATTATCGTAATATTTTTTTTTTATTACTTTAATTATTTCAGTATTCTTGTTAACGAAATAATGGAGTGGTTTGATTAATTCAAAAACTGTAATGTCAAAGTAAAAAGGTCTTTATTTATTAGATCTTAAAATTTAAATTTGTTCGAGGCCGATGCCTCTTGACCTCCAAGCACAACGGTCTCAAGCCGCCAGCATCCAGCGGCTCCCTGCAACCCGCATGATATCCTTTGTTCACCTAGTGGGGGGTCGACCAACACTGCGCTTTCCGGTGCGGGGTCGCCATTCCAGCGCCTTAGGACCCCAACGTCCATCGGCTCTTCGAACTATGTAGCCTGCCCATTGCCAGGCGACTCGCTGAGCTATGTCAGTGACTTTGGTTCGTCTGCGGCTCTTCTCATTTCTGATTCGATCACGCAGAGAAACTCTAAGCATAGCTCGCTTCATCGCCCGCTGAGTGACTTGGTCCGCCTCCTTATAAGGCCCATAGTTACCGACCAAGTCTCAGATCCGTAGGTCATCACTGGTAACACGCACTGTTATGTTAAATATTGATCAATAATGATGAAATTGAAAATAACGCTTTCTCTTTCGTAGCGATCTTACGAGAGAGATCGATATTTCCGATTTCCACAGGTATTGGTCGACAAATGTCTCTCTCGTCTGGATATATGTCGTGGTGGGTATTTTAGGCCTACTGGATAGTTGTTTTTTAGAAATTATGAAAATTTTGGAACTTTAATCCTGAGTATACGACTTAAATTATCACCATTATCTAATAACATTACCTTTGTTTCAAAAGTGCTTGTAAACTTAGCCTAAATTGAACTACATAAAAGTTGGAGGTGCATGCCTTGGACCGGATTCGAACCCACACCCTCCGGAATCGGAGGCAGAGGTTGTATCCACTGGGCTATTACGGCTCGGATTAACATATAGGCTTACTTTTTATCCCGAAAAAATCCATTGTTTCCCGAGATTTGCGAAAACTGATGATTTTGATAATATGAATGTTTGTTACTCTTTCACGCCTCAACTACTGAACCGGTAACTGAAATTCGGTATTGAGATATATTATAGCCTGGATTAATACATAGACTACTTTTTATCCCGGAAAAGTCCATGGTTCCCAAGGGATTTGTGAAAAACTGAATTTCACGCGAACGAAGTCGCGGGCGTCCGCTAGTTACCTATATTTATAATAAATCTTTTTTTTTTTTTTCTGTAGAGAGGTCAATTCTGTACATGAAATATATTTTCAAAATAACTATCAGGGGTAAATACTAAATAGTGATCGATGCTGATGCCAAAAATCCAATCAGTAAAATTTTTGTCTGTCTGTCTGTATGTTTGTTGTAGAAATAAAAACTACTGGACGGATTTTAATGTTAGGAAAACGGGAGAAGTTACTCCATTTTTACAACGATACCTACTACTGCAAGAGGTCTAAAGGCGGACGAAGTCGCTGGCGTCCCCCTAGTATTCATCAGCATGGTGGACTATTAGCCTATCCTTTCTAATTCTGAGAGGAGACTCGTGCTGAACAGTGAGCTGAATATGAGTTGTTAAAGCTGATGACGATAGTAGTAGGTACGCATAATGGTAAATTACTTAGGTAATATCTATTTTATATAAAATGCCTATGGTTACCTGTTAAATAACGAAAAATTGGTTTAGCTTTATCTATATCCGAGTCTTCGATCGATGCTAACCTAACAGCAAACACAGTTAGCTGAGGTATTAAAAATATAAGCAAGTGTGACTTCATCTGCAAACAGCTCTGCAATAATATTAATTATTTACTCTGTGGAGTGTGGAGGTAAGCTTTGTATACTTAATTATTATTGAGAAGTCATGCGGGAAATTAAATCCATACCTAGTTTATATTAATGGGTAGATTTACTTACGATAGTGTTTCCTCCTCTATGGTTTCGCAGAAACTAGAAGATTATTATAGAATTATTATTATACTATGTTTCACAATCACATTGATCCAGTATGTAATGCTCTAGCTTTCAAAAGAAAGTTCTGGGTTTCGATTCCCAGCTCTTATTAGGATTTTATATTTTTTTAAATTGACACATCATCATTATCATCATTATATCAGCCGATGGACGTCCAATAAAGGACATTGGCTTCCCAAACATCACGATACTGAGCCACCTGCATCCAGCGAATTCCTGCGACTCGCTTGATGTCGTCAGTTCACCTGGTCGCCATTCTAGTGCCTTAGGACCCCAACGTCCATCGGTTCGTCGAACTATGTGCCCCGTCCATTGCCACTTCAGCTTCGCGACTCGTTGAGCTATGCCGGTGATTTGATTATTCTGCGGATCTCCTCATTTCTGATTCGATCACATCGAGGCATACCTCGTTCCATTGCCCGCTGTGTGACTCTAAACCTTTCTTATGATTCCCATAGGTCAAATTAGCTCAAAGTCCTGCTAATTAGCCGTGGCTACTGACAAAAATATAGCGCTGAGGCATTTGTTTCAGCACTCGACACTATTGTCTAGACTCTAGAGCCAGGTATTACGTATCCAGGTATTGTCGACACTCGTCTCTAGTCTGGAGTGAAACGCCTTTCCTATTGCCTCATTATTAAGATTTCTATGAACTACCCTCGTGGGATACAAATAAAGGTAAGGGTTCACGGAAAGTATCGCCCATAAACCGTCACGGAACACGTCACGTGCCCTATAAATGTTTCCCTGAAGGTACCGTTGTAAATTAACCCTAAAAGCTTTCGCCGGGAGCGAGCAAACAAGACGTTACTTCCGATTTTTCGTCGCCTTTTAAAAATGCGACAGCTTTATGTAAAACTAGCGGATGCGATACTAATTTTCGTCAAGATTTCCCGTTTTTGCTATATTTTTTTTATTAATTCTCCACTCCTGTTGGCTGTAGCATGCCGTTACGTGTAGCCTTTCCCGTTAAATGGACTATGCAACACAAAAATAATTTTTCAACTCGTAATAAGCTCCTGGGGTCAAATAAACAAACAATCGTTTCGTAAATCAGGTTCCACCAAGATGCTCTTGGTGGAATTGGCGTTTAAGAAACCCTGCAGTTTGTGGCCACTGGCCATAAACTGCACACAAACTGGCCACTAAGTCTATATGTTTGTAGCACCATAGACTTCGGAAGGGTTAACCGGTTTGGTTTGAAAGATATGGGAGTTAAGTAGGGGTGAATAATTGAATAGGTATTTTAAAATAAAATTATTAAGTAACTTTTAGGGGTATTAAAATTCAAATAATGATGTGGTACATAACAAAAAGCTGGCATTTATTAAATTATAACGTAAATAATTTCTGACGTAAAAGTAAAAAATCAAATATGTCGGTGAATTATTACAATAATTAGGTAACGTAGATTTTGCTAACCGATGAAATAACTCACTCGCCGACATATTATATCAATGATTGCCGGCGGGGGCTTTCAAAATTTTAACTTGTATTACTTAATGCATTTGTATGCCACCTTCGTTGCAAGTCAACCTTCCAAGCAGTGGCGTAGCGTGCCTTGGCGGGCCCTGTATCGGAATTAGTTACGGAGCCCAAAGAAAGGTAAAGATTTCTCACAAAAGAAATAAAAATGCTTGCTTAAAATAATTATGATAGTGACTTAACTCACTTGTAAGTAGGATGTTTACAATTTTCTACTTTTGTGATTTCTGAAGTGACCACACCTTTCAAATCAAATCAAATCAAAAATCATTTATTTCAAGTAGGCTCAGTTTACCAGCACTTTTGTCACGTCAGTTGACTATTTGTAAAGATTCTACCACCGGTTCGGAAGGCAGGTTCTGCTGAGAAGATACCGGCAAGAAACTCAACATTTGCTCTTTTTTTAAAAATCATACAGTATTATAATTTACAATTGATGATAACATTACAATTTCTTATAGTTTTACTTTTTGTGTAAGGTGGAAGCTGATCCAATGGCCTCCAAGCGCTTTTATCTTTAAGGAACTCATCAATGTTGTAGTAACCTCGACTAAGTAAATGTTTTTTAACACATTGCTTAAAGCTATGCATTGGCAGGTCCATCTCAGTCTTGGGGATCTTGTTATAGAAGAGTACACCCAAACCTACAAAAGATTTTTTTACTCTTTGGAGACGATGTGCAGAAATAACTAACTTATGCCCGTGTCTAGTAAGACGTGGGTTTAAATGTCCTTTTCGTTTGTACAAATTAATATTTTGTCTTACATACTGTTATATATATACTTTTACTTTTACACGTAAGGGGCCCCTATAGTCCGGGGGGCCCCGTATCAAATACGGCTGATACGGCGTAGCTACGCCCCTGCTTTCAAGCTAGCGACGTTTAATAATGTTGTTAATGTTTTATTGCGCTACAGACGAAGAAACTGCATTTACTTTCCTTATTTTCTTCGTTCACCGGGCTAGTTCCTTCCTTCGGATGCTGTTTCTTTGACAAGTGGAAAGGACGTAAACGAAGAATGAATCGGTTTTCCGCAGTTTTTCCTATTTTCCCGACAGTAGCCGTTGTTCAATTTCCTACGGCGATGTTTGTTGTTGAGCTACTTGTTGAATTTTTCACAAAAGTATACTTTTACAAGTTAAGTGTTTTTTAAGTAGCTGTACCTAAAGGAGAAAAAACTCTACATTTTACATATGCACTTTGATTAATAACTAATAATTTATTTTATTAATAATATGTACAATTTTTGTAATTCTTATTATATTTTACTCCAGAACAAAGAGTTTTTTTATTAGCTGACTAGCCGATGCCTTGCGGTTTCACTTGCATACTTTCCGTTCCCGTGAGAATGCGGTGATTTAATATAGCCTATGAAACTCACAAATAACGTGGCTTTGTAGTTGTAAAATAATTTTCAAAATCGGTTCAGTAGATCCAAATATCCCCACAACACCCCACAATAACAATACCACAAAATTGACCTCTTTATAATTTTCATTTAGTATTTATTTAGTAGACCAGTTTTTTTGGTTTGGATTCAAAAAATACCTTTCCTACTTTTCTCCCTAGATAAATATTCAATAATCTATTGTATTCCCGCTCTAGTATCTATGCTAAGCACCAAGGTACATGAAGCTCTGCAAGTCGCGAAAAACCACATGGCGCGATATCGCCAAGAAACAAGCTTGTGTTAGGAGTGACGACCCTCAGTAATGAGGAATACGATGCAAAGAGGAGGAGTTACCTATGCTACAATGACGAATTTTTTTTAGCAACTGGAGTTCTTAGTTTAAAAACATTTTTTTTTAATTCTTTTACAAGTTAGTCTTTGATTAGAATCTCACCTGCTGATAAATGATAATACAATCTAAGACGGAAGCGGGCTAACTTGTTAGGGGGAGGATGAAAATCCACACCCCTATCGGTTTCTACACGACATCGTACCGGAACGCTAAATCGCTTGGCGGTACGTCTTTGTCGGTAGGGTGGTAACTAGCCACGGCCGAAGCCTCCCACCAGCCAGACCTGAACCAATTAAGAAAACCTCAATCGGCCCAGCCGGGGATCGAACCCAGGACCTCCGTCTTGTAAATCCACCGCGCATACCACTGCGCCACGTCAAAAATTGCTTCGCCCCCGCTACTCTCAACGACTGATTCTATTGTAACAGTCGTTAAACTAGACGACACTACACTTTGTTACGTTAAATCAATAAAATGTAACAAAAACACGGCGGATTTAATCGTGAACGCGTCACGTGCCCCGTAAATGTCCCCTAAAGGTTCCGCTGTAAATTAACCTTAAAAGCTTTCTTTAGTAGCGGACAAACTGAGTTTGTGCTGACTCCCGACTTTATTGCGCGCTGAAAAATGGATTATAATGATGTGAAAATCGGTTTTGGTACAAATGTGCCAAATATACGGATGTGTGCCTACGTATATGACTTATTGTTACATTAGATATACCTACTTTACACATTAAGTTACATGAAAATCGGACAAATGTTAATAAGTTAACAGCAGCACGGCTATAATTCTCTAACGATGTTTTGTATAACTCGAAAGTGCGAGTTTCAATTTCACCGCTATCTTTCTCATTCTATAGTATCGTGGTAAACAGAGAAAGATAGAGGTGAATTCGAAACTCGCGCTTGCGAGTTATAAAAATATCGTTACTTAGCAGGTAAGTGACAAGTGTTCATTATAAAAAGTAAGTTGTTTTTAGGGTTCCGAACGTATTGTTTACTCTATTTAGCCCTTGACTGCGAGTGCGATCTCACCTGATGTTAAGTGACGATGCTGTCTAAGATTGTCTTAGATGCTCGCTAACTTTTAAGAGGTACAAGTTTATAGGTACTACTCATGCCTCTGACGGTTTCTACGCAGCTTCGTACCGGAACGCTAAATTGCTTAACGGTATGTCTTTGCCGTGATAGCCCAGTGGATATGACCTCTGCTTTCGATTTCGAAGGGTATGTGTTCACGTGGATTTCAGTTTTTCACAAATTTCAGCCAAATCGCTTCAGTAACCGCAGCGCAAAGGAGGAACAAACAAACACATTTTTTTCGCCTATATAATATTAGTGTGATTCTTTTTAGTTCCTCTCATGATGTCATGAATACAATTGTTTGATCCAGCTCACATATTGGAACACCGTTATTCTGTTAGAATGGGTAAAATTTCTGATATGGTGAATCATAAGCTGTGGCTAATGCTTTTATAAAGGCTGTATATAAAGTTGTACAAAAAAGAACTGTCAGTTGTAAAAATCTTATCAACTCCCTATCAACTCGTACGTCGTACAGCGTGACGGAGACGCGAGATCAGTGTTTTTCCTCATCCCAAAAGTGCACAATGTGTCTAAAGAAGTGTCGTTTTACATTACAGGCACATGAGGCTAACACATACGCCTCAGATTAAATGAGACTGGGCGGTATTTTGTATAGGACGTATAATCGTGTATCTTGTGAAGTATTAATCTGGTTATAGTTGATTGGTTGGTTTTCAATTAATTACGATCAAGCGGGTGACTCTACTTCATCGTCATCATCATATCATATCGTCATATTATATTATTATTATTATATCAGCCGATGGACGTCCACTGTAGGACATAGGCCTTTTAAAGGGGCTTCCAAACATCACGATAATGAGCCACCTGCATCCAGCGAATCATACAAAATACAAATCTTTCCTCTTATATTTTAGTGCAGATTTACGGTTACCTACGAGTACATAAACCAACGTCCAAAATAGGTACCTGAAGACGAATATCTTCGAGCAGTGCGTGTTGCTAGTGATGACCTACGGATCCGATTGGTCGCTAACTATGGGCCTTATTAGAAGGCTCAAAGTCACTCAGCGGGCGATGGAGCGAGGTATGGAGTTTCTCTGCGTGATCGTGAAATGAGGAGATCCGCAGATGAACCAAAGACTTTGCTCAAGCAGTCGCGAAGCTGAAGTGGCAATGGTCAGGCCATATAGTTGAGGTCCCAAGGTGCTGGAATGGCGACCCCGCACCGGAAAGCGCAGTGTTCGTCGACTCCCACTAGTTGGACCGAGGACATCAAGCGGGTTGCAGGGATCCGCTAGATGCCAGCGGCTCGAGAGTCGAGACCGTTGTGTTTGAAAGCAGTGGACGTCCATTGGCAAACAATGATGATGAAGATGACTAGGTAATACTTCTCGAATTGGTCTATTTTGTTTGTTTGTAAGTCAATGCAAGAGGCAGTAGCAGTGGTTTCCATTGGCAAACAATGATGATGAAGATGACTAGGTACTTCTCGAATTGGTCTATTTTCTTTGTTTGTGTGATAACCATGAACCAATCAGGTAAACTAAAGAAATATTATGATAAAAGTGACTTTGTAGATAACTCGAAAAGCGTATGTAACGTGTGGCGGGTTTTACGTCCCCGTATACTCACACATTTACGACGGTGTGTCGATAGAAGCAATAAAACCTAAACATGTCGTAACTCTGGCTGCAGGATTGGAAATTTCCTAATACATAAAATTTTAAAACTTATCTAATATATTTTATTACTACCGGAATCCCTCCGGTTTCACTGGTGTATAGTTTTCGTTTGTGAATATAAAATCTATACTAATATTATAAAGCTGAAGTATTTGTTTGTTAGGCCTACCCCCAAGTGCTATAGGCTATATTTTATCCCCGTATTCCTTCGGACGGAGTCTGCTTGTATAATATAAAAGTTCTGTCAAAACCGTAGGTCAGAGAGCTGTAACAGATAGACGAATAAATATTATTAAAAAATACATTCGGACGCTTGCACTTCTTCCACCTTTAGACCGTCCTGTTCTCCTATCCGTTCTTAGCGGACGTCAACTAACTATAAACTACCTCCCTGTCAAATTTCAACTGTGTAGGTACGTAAAGCGGTTTTCGAGATTTCGCGATGAGTGAGTTTTTTTTTTGTAATGAGTACCGTACGTATATACTTTCATATCCATTTATTTAGGGTCTAAGTACATCGGTACTCTAATCTAGGTAGCGATGTTTCCAGAACTGCCACAGTGATCCAATGGTTAGCCTACGTGGCTCAGATTCAGGGTTCGAGTCCTGGGTGGAATGAAATAAAATATAGAGCGTTTCTTTCTTGAAAAAAAGTTTCGGGAAATTGGTGGTGTTACACCCCTATGTCTCGGAGAGTACGTTAAGATGTTTGTCCCGGTCTTTATCATTAGATTGTTAAGGAATCCTAAGCCTGCCATCCCGCATTGGAGCAGGGTGGTGGGTCTAAGTTCCACATCCCTTCTATCACGAGGTGGACAAGACCCTGATATACAATATAATTTAATAATTATTTACGAACTACACAGTCTTCAGAAAATTTAACAATTACAAATTACACAGAATACAAACTTACAGTAGTCTTAAATATTTTAGTTTAGATTTATTTATGTATTTATTTTTAATTAAAAGTTACAATATGATTACGCAAAAACTAAGTGTACCTATATTATTAGATCTGAGGGGTGCTTTGACACCTACTCTAGGTTAGCCTGTGTCGTAGGTGTCATAAATGAACAATGAAGTGATATGATGGATTGATGATGAATGATGGCTCTATCAAATATAACGTGAGTCAAAACGTACTACACAGCCACAGTACAACGAGTAATCTCTGGAACTGAAGACTGCTTTTATCCTCGCGTCCACAAAACACAACGCGACTCCACTTTATGACGTCAATTTTAGTATATAGCTTAGAGTAGTGTCCATATCATTTGCCAGTTTCTGTGGACATTTTTGTTACACATTAGCAGACCCACAGTTTTACCCGCGTAGTTCTAGTTTCCTTGGGAACACGGGTAAAATATAGCTCATAATACTCGGTAAAGATGTAGCTCTCTGATGGTGAAAGAATTTTTAAAATCGGTTGAGTAGTTATTAGTTAAGTTATAACAAAAAAATATATAAAAAATCAAATTTTGTTAGTAAAAAAAGACCGTAATAAATTACATTACGCGCACATTTTCATAAAAACATTTATTTTGTATTGTAATATTTTTTTTTCATTATTTTAAGTAAGTAAAGCTGTATTCAAATTAAAACTATGAGAGTTCGGAAGGCGCCCCAATCTGAATAAAAGCATATAAGAAACTCGGACTTTTAAAACCATTTCTCATATTATTATTTAGAATAGCTTCGCTTTCGTGATTGTAATGCTGCCTTTTCCGAGTCATTGTAAACTTTTTATGACAGTGCTGGTTTTAAGTTAGTCCTTAACTACAATCTCACCTGACGGTAAGTGATGATGCAATCTAAGATGGAAGCGGGAAAACTTGTTAAGAGGAGTAATTTTTCACACACACACACCACACCCCTTTCGGTTTCTACACGACATAATACCGGAACACTAAATCGCTTGCCGGTACGTCTTTCTCGATAGGGTGCTAACTAGCTAAGGTCGAAGCCTGGCTGGTGGAAGGCTTCGACCGTAGCTAGTTGGATCAATTAAGAAAACCTAAAGCCAGGCGATGTCATGCCAAAAGGGCTCTTGTTTTGTTTTTTAGTACCGCCTTCAAACCGATCAATAGAAAGGATCAATAGATTGAAGTCGGTTGAATATTTTTGTTAAAAATATTTTATTTTGCTGTTTTTAGTATATTTAATATTTTTAGCTTAGTGATCGTTAGCGCCACAGTGTGGGCAATTTCATTCACTTATTTCAGTTATTTTGATTTTAACACAAAACTACTGAACCAATTTTCGTAAATATTCAATGGAACCAATCTGAAAGTTAACTCTTTCAAACAAAAAAAAATATTTTCAAAATCGCTTACTAAGTGACGAAGTTATGAGATAGTAAACATTAAAAATACGCATAGAATTTTTGAAATCTAAAACAGATTTCAAAAATTCTATTATAAAGTTGTTTTAACAACTAGAATTTAATTAATCTGAATTGTATGAATATCCGTTTGCATGACTCAAAATATTTATTTACCTAAGATATAATATTTGGTTTAAGCGGGGTTATAAAAGACAGAAACATGTTTATACGAGTTATAACTTGTGTATTTAGGACAAAAATAAACAAGGATGTGTACTTTTGGTCACCCTATTCAGATGCGGTCGGTACAAAATTTATTTAACCCGAAACTTCGTCCACGTTATAAAATGTGGGTTGTTAAATTTTAAAACTTCCCAAAAATCAGCACCAGTACCTACATTGTTAACGAAAACTACTAAAATAAGTAAAACAAGAAATTGCAGGTTTTCAAGATTTAGTGCATTTTCTACAATAACTCGAAATATCGAGTCTTTATAACTTGGAATAAATACAGGCTTAAGCCTGCATCTCAATAATTCAACGGTTATGGTCGATTTAAAACTTAAATACATTTTTGGTACCAACAAATTGATGGTTGTGGTCTCACCTGATGTCAAGTGACGATACATTTTGATGGATGGATGGATTTATTTTGGTATTCTCTGTGGAAAAACTGACGGGTTTAACCGTTCATGGATTGTAAGTGAGTTATCATGACATTTTCGGGATATAAACTAAGCAATGTATTCAATTCCATTATCCAGGCTATTATTATAATCATTCAAAATTTCAGCAACATCGGAGCACTAGTTTTCTTTTTTTTTTTTTTAAATATTTGCCATATTTTTTTTATAATATGACCAATATTCCCATTCGCTCCAAATAGTCGGGAAAGACTGCTAGGAGTGGGTACGACAATAGACTAACGGGGCGGGGTTCGAACCACCACCCGTCGGTGATGAATCGAACCGCTCTTACCGTTGAGCTATTGAGGCTAGTTGCGGCGTGTCGGAGATACTTAAACACAAACTGACACTTTCATGTTTATTAGTTTAGTGTGATGACGCAAAGCCTCAAAGAACCTCTGCACATGTTCAAAACCTGAGTAAGCCCTCATTCGCACGAGAGTTTTTTAACGGACGTTCAAAAAACGTTCAAATACAGTATGAAGTTAAATCTATTTCCAACGCCCAAAAATACAAAACTGCGCGAAAGGAAAAAACGCTTTTGTGTGAACATATATACTTGGGAATGCATTTGTTGTATTTGAACGCTTTTTTAACCTCCGTTAAAAAAACTCGTGCGAATGAGGGCTAACTCGGTAAAGGTGAGATAGAGCAATTATAGGGATAATAATTAGCTCGTAATCTCGTGCACTCGAGCGGTGGGATGTTCCGAGAGAGATATTTATAGCCGCCATTACCGGGATTATCCTAAGGATGTCTTTTGGCGCCCTAACAGGGAACGTATTATATGACTGTGTTTTATTTTCAAAAATTCTGATTGTAACCTGTTAAAATATAAAAAAAATATTGACAGCTTAAATAATTGATTGCTAGATGTCGTCGGTCCGCGTGTCGAGTATTTTGCTGCCTCTCAGCAACCCAACCCAACCTAACCAAAAACCTACTATCAAGTAAGTTTTTGGTTAGGTTGGGTTAGGTTATCAATAAACGTGGATGGATTGTTATCCATGTACATCGGCGCGTGGCATTATCGACTTAAGATAACAGAGGTTTTAGGAACTGTCAAATTAAAGATTATGAGTAGGTATTTTTTTATCAATTAAAGTCTTAAGTGACGATGCAGTCTAAAATGATAGCGATCTTACTTGGAAGAGGTTATTCTCTTTTTCTACGCGGCATCGTACTGAAACGCTAAAACTCTTGGCAGTACCGTGGCCTAAATGACGAGGTACAGTGTGCTTCTACAGGTTATCACAGCTCTGCCGTGATATATCACACCTTATGTCTCCCATACTGTCACTGTCGTAGATATTTCCCACGCTGTCACGCGCCACTTACCCGCCGGCAAAGATTTTATACTCTTAGATATGTTACGTGCTTACAAAATCACCGCAAAACGTGATCCAAATTTAGAGACTCTCCTGAACTCCACTGAGCGCACATATGGACAGTTTTATGTTTATTTACATAATATATTTATATATACCTTTTTTCCAAGACATAACTATAGGCACAGAAAACATATGTACAAGCCATAGGGGAGCTTATAATAATTGAAATGAATTCGTTTCTTAGTCAATCTACGTGTTTTTTATTTGATGTCCCGGGTTAACGTTAATTTTTGATAGTTTTATTTTCAGTAGATGTATTTGCTGATTTTTTTGACTTAAGTTAATTGCTTTGGACTTTTTAATTACCTACTAGCGTCATTAGAAAATGTTGTACTCCAAAAATGGTCGAATGCATAATTATACCTACTTTTAATATGTGTATTCTCAACAAATAATGAATAAATAAATATTTACACTATTATTATTTGTTTAAATAACTTTAGTTGTTTACGATGTACCTAAATGAAATTAAGATAATTAGCTACTTTTGCGAGCCTCTACTAGAGTGACATATCTATCGAATACAATATCGCTGTCCGCCGGTTACGTTCATGTTACGTTCACCCGCGATGTAACAAAGCCGACAAAGAGCGACCGCGGCGCTTATCGGAGACTATTTATTTCGCTAAGAGCCCCGTGACGCAATGACAGGCTTTATTATATCGCCGAAACTTCCACGAGGCCTTTTCACGGCGCCTACTCATGTGACCCTTTATATGACTTCAATCAATACCTTCACATGTAATGTTATAAAGAGGTAAGCTAAGTAGTTTTTGCGTGTTGGTTTTAAACGATTAAGTTTCGGAACTACTGGAACGATTTTGAAAAATATTTCACCAATGGAAAGCTACATTATCAGGGAGTTCCATAGGGAATTTTTTATCCCCGTATTCCCATGTGAATAGGAACTACGCGGGTGTAACCGTGGGACGTTTGATAGTCCAGAAATGTTACTTAAATATTGATGTTTGAGTACTTTGCATTTTGTAGTCTTTTTATAGACTAAACAGATGGTAAACGACTCATCGTTTATAGACTAAAGTTTCCACTTTTACCATTTTACGTTCAAACTCGAATACGTGCTACTTACATTCTGAGAAATATGACTAACAGCCAATTTCTTCATGTAAAGCTAAAGTAACAGTAAAAGTAGTAAGTAGTAAAGAAAACTTCATTTTTCCGTGATTAAGACCGTCACTTTTGCTTTATGACGTTACTTTGACTGTTACTTACGATGAAGAAACTGGCCGTTAATATTCTAGAACATGAATTAGTT
Organism: Bicyclus anynana; assembly: GCF_947172395.1. Classification (NCBI taxonomy): domain Eukaryota; kingdom Metazoa; phylum Arthropoda; class Insecta; order Lepidoptera; family Nymphalidae; genus Bicyclus; species Bicyclus anynana. Next base: position 18,143,226 of record NC_069084.1, on the reverse strand, counting down.
TGACTGAAGTATGAACGCACAGCCTGACTATTGATTGTATAAGCTTGAAATTTGGTTGACCAAATCCTTATAAGTTGTAGGCACTAGGCATGGAGCTTTTGAGGTTACTATTTGGTTCATGAATTCAACATTAAATTTAATTATTATTACTATTAAAAAAAAAGTGGAAACCTTTACTCCATAAGCAAAGCAACATTTCGAAGGGCGTGCAAGTATCACGGGACCTTAAAAATGCTGCACTCTGTCCATCAAACGCGTAATTACAGGCACATTAGACGTGGTTTTAAGCCTCATATGCCTGAATAGGGATGATGACAGTTTTTTAAATTGTATATAAATTAAGAGTAAGTATATTAATAGCAAAGAAATTTTGTAAAAGTAACAGGGTATCTGCGATCATTACTTTCGGAGCTACAGGAATTTAAAAGGTCAGATTTGCGGCGCTGCCGCAAATCCCTGATAAACGCTCCATACAAAATGGCACGATTTAGTGACGTCGTTGGTTCGCTGATCGTTAGGTTTGTATGGGCGATCAAACAAAATTACTAATATCTTTGTTATTTGTGCGTTTGTGTTTATAGTCAATTTATTGAAAAATGACACATTTAATGTAAGGAAGCTAAAACTGTATGAATTTTCATCTAATTACAATAAAAAAAATTTAATAGATTTTGAAATTTTATAATGTTACTTATTTTGCAAATATCCAGACAATCTTTGCTTTTTATGTATAAATCAGTTAACATTGACCTTATTTACCCGAATGTATCATAAAAATCAATATATTCAAACCTAGTCATCATCCCCATTTACACCGGCAACTATACCCCACAGATCAAAACTTAGCAATGACGTCATAAGAAATAAATATGACGACAGTACATACCTGAAATTTATAACAAAAAAGCTTGCATTATTTCTATCATTAAACAGCGCTAACGAAAAAAAATTACAATAAACCCACCCTTTACTTACCTCCTACCTCCCCCTTTTTACGTTAAAAAAGCGGCTGCCTGTCGAATATTATTTATTTCGCTAAGAGCATCGCGCCCACAATGGGATGTTGTATTATTTTCCTCCCAAGGACCGTCCGTCCAATACGCGACCCTCGTCATGTGAACAAGGCCTTCTATCAATTGACCCAAATGCGGTGTCTTACGCACTGCAATTCCTTATTTCGTAGACAATTTTTGCTCAGTCATTGTCAAGGATCAAATTCAAATTCTAATCATTTATTTTCCAGTTAATTTTAGGCTCAGACTCACTCAGCACGAGATGGATGTGAGTAGGTTGATGATCTCTGTTGTGATCGAATCAGTTAAATTACAAAAATTAGGAGACTCGCAGTAAAACCAAAGTATCTTGACTTTGGTTCTTCTACATTTATTCTTTACTAGCTGACGCGGCGCGGTTTCACCCGCGTGATTTCCGTTCCCGTAGGAATACGGGGATAATATATAGCCTATAGCCTTACTCGAATAATGGGCTATCTAACACTGAAAGAATTTTTCAAATCGGACCTGTAGTTCCTGAGATTAGCGCGTTCAATCAAACAAACTCTTCCGCTTTATAATATTAGTATAGATTTATTCATTCTTCTTTAGGTGATGATACGTAATGATGATCAATGTATAAGGTAATTATCTATTTTATAAGATGTGATTGTATTTTAATTAGATGTTTTGTACAGACTATTTTTTAAAAATTAAATAAGTTAAGTTAACAATAGTGTCGTAGAAATAGGTAATAATTGTTCTACCATACAGACTTCATTACGGAAACATTCTTGCTAATCTTGATCATCTCATTAATGACATAGTGTCAGTATAGGCCTATATTACCTACCTAACTACATATTATAAAGGTACGGCAGATTGTTATCGTATTGAACATTATCAGGCGCCTACTTTAACACGTTTATTATTTATATTAGCTTCACTTGTACTTATGTATGTAAGAAAATCTTGGAATCTTAATTTGACCCACTTTCCGGTCGTCCATTAAGATGAAATTTTGCACACGCTCTGAGTTCTGATGACAATACATGACTAGCTAAGAAACATTACAAATCCAATATGGCGGCCTCCCCAAGATGGCGGACTGGCTGTTTGAAATCCACCCCTATGATATGGGTATTAAATGAAAGGGTTTGCTGTCAGGAATACTAAAACAATTTTCACGTGACTTAAATCCAATATGGCGAACGTCCAAGATGGCTGATAGGCTATTTAAAATGCACCCCGACATTTCTATCAAGCGTGTTTTTTAGTTTTTTAAAGTACCTATTCGTGTTATTTTGATCAATGAAGCTGTACTAATTCAAACCTCCGTCACTTTTTGAAAACATAAAATTATAATTAATCTACTGTAATATTCGGTTTTCAGTCAGAGTTATTTGAATGTAAATTTATCAACTTCTTTAATTTTCTTTTTTTAAAGAAAAGCCCTAAAGTTAAGAATGTCGGTACAGTTAATAAAAAAATATGCGTCAACATCGTTAATTGTTAACTGAATGTTAAGGGCTTCCACTCTTTTTAATAGTCCTAAAGATATTCTGAACGTTTAGATGTTAGAGTACCTATATTTTTACGGCTTAGAATTGTTATACGTAGACACGCGATCGTGTACGCGAAGTGGCATTTGACAATGAACTGAAATTGGAAAGTTCCTAGGTTCTATTAACGTATGCTACAGCTGACACAGCATATTTATTACTTGTAGAGGAAAGAAAGAAATATCTATTCTGAGATAATACATGAAACTATTTATTAATTTTAAATTGCGTGGTAGGTCGAAGCTCCAATCTTGTAAACCATCGATTCCCGAAGTGGACTAGGACCCCCGGACAAGAGATTCGGCGGGGGTCTACGTTGACGTGACATAAAAATGGGGGTTCAAGATTTACGCATCGTGCGGGGTTATACTATAATTTACCTGGTTTCACACCGAATGGGGAGTTTTATAAATAAAATAGTTGTGATATTTGGTTGCTTCCTTGTGCTGGGAGTAGATATCAAAAATTAAAGTTGGCTGAAATAACTTTTTACCTGGACAATTTTACTTTTTGTCATCCACTCACAGAACAAAAAAATAATTGATTAATTAATCAATTCTCACATTTTTTTAACTGTTATTTCGTGGTGGCTGTTGATTCAGCTGCAACTAAAATTTCTTTAAGTGGATCTAATCACATTTTTTTGTCGAGTCATGGATAGAAATATAGCACAGGCTTCACCGGTATCAGTTAAATATTGGATAGAAACAGGCGTTACTTTGTCGGACCTGGGTGACGTTGTCGCGTGGTTGTTCGTTGTATTATCGCGGATGATTGCAAAATAATTAAGTTCTTATCTATTCATGGTACCAGAAAGTGGTCTATGAGAAAAAAAAGTTTGGGAACCTCTATTGTAAACGAAAGGATGCCTAAGCATATTGTACCAAAACATATTTGACGGTGATAGACTAAAAACGCTTGACCTTTAGATACAGTCGCAAAAACTTCGATCAACGCCGGTGAGTGTGTTCCAGGCCTAAATCTAACGACCTAATTTAGATACATAGAGCAAAAACTTACAACTATAACCAACAAACATGCAACATCACCCACTAACGCTAAGTGAATCAATTAACTATGACAAGCGCTAAATCTTCATCAATCTCTAGCTTCAAGCACCCAAACTACGTCTCGATGTTGAGAGATTATCTCCAAACTTTGTCTCTGATTACGATCATAACACTTTGTCACCGAGGACGGATTGCTGACAAACAATTAGTTAATGTCCCTCTTGGAGGGCCATCATTTTATTATATTAATTGTTTGGAAGCCATTATGTTACTGTGGTCTTGGAAATAGAAGCCTTCACAAAAGTAAGTCCAAAACTAGTAGACAGCGCTATTAAGTAACGATGTCATATTTTAGCTCGACTGTTTAAGAATCTCCCTTTATCATTCTAAAGGCAAAAAGAAATACAAGTTAGCCCTAGACTACAATCTGATCTGGCGAAGAATGCTCCGTATTCCGTGGACATAGGACATAGGACCAATGCATCGGTGAATCTGATCTGGCGAGGAATGCTCCGTATTCCGTGGACAGCGCATAGCACCAATGCATCGGTGTTGAAACAACTCAACATCTTGAGAAGACTTTCCACCACCTGTCTTCAGAGGATCCTCGAGTACTTCGGTCACATTGCCAGGAGAGAAGAAGATAACCTAGAGAAACTTGTTATCACTGGCAAAGTGGAAGGAAAGAGACCTCGGGGACGTAGCCCGATGCGTTGGCCAGATCAAATCCGCACCACTCTCGATACAAAAGTACACGAAGCTCTACAAGTCGCGAAAAGCCGAGCCACATGGCGTGACATCGTGTGGGAAAAAGTCATGAATGTGTGATAGGGGTCACGACCCTTAGTAATGAGGAACACGACGCGGAGAGACAATCTCATCTGATGATGACAGAAGGTGCAATAATAGAAGCGGGCTAACTTGTTAGGAGGGGAATGAAATCCACACCCCTTTTGGTTTCTACACGACATCGTACTGGAACGCTAAATCGCTTGACGGTACGTTTTTTCTGGTATGGTGGTAATTAACCACGGTCAAAATCTCCCACTAGCCAGACCAATTACGAAAAAAAAAATTCAATTGGAGCCGGGCATCCAACCCAGGACCTCTGTCTTGTAAATCCACAGCGCAACAGAGGCCGTCGAAATATGTTTGAAGCTAAAAGCTAGACTCTAAGATGGAAGCCGACTTATTTGATAGAAATATAGCTTATTCTTACCCATACTTCTGGCGGTGTCCACGCGACATCACACTGGAACATCTAAATAGCTTGGTGCTAACTAGCCACGGCAAATGCCTACCATCAGACCAGAAGCTAGTTTAGAAAAAATAAAATCCTCAACTGACCCAAACCAGAAATCGAACCCAGGATTCTGTCGAGTCCACTGCATTACAAACTGGGCCAGAGAGTTCGTCGAAATATGGCGTTGTTTTTTCCCGGAAGAGATCTGGTATACGTAATGCTCTTGCTACTAAACGATCCGATATGTAGATTCGAAAGTTATTTAAATTAAAAATTACACATTTAAATGAGCAGGATCTCGGATAATGAATGTAGCAATTGTAATCTAATTTTATATTTAGATTTAGATTTGAAATATACGAGTATATTTTATAAACGGTATTTTTAACGGTCGGGAACGGAAGTGGTTATCCATTCGAGGCGTATATACTTTTTATGTATGATGAAATTTTTGTAATATTGTCTGATTTTGATAATTCTTTAAACATTAGCCTTCTAGGATATAACAAATAACTATTATTTTCTTTTAAATTAATAAAATTAAAATAAATATGTTGTCATTTTAAACATTAATATTATACAGGGAGTATTTCCCATAACTCTAGGGTTATATTCTTAAAGGAAAATTAATTAAAAAGGTCTAAGGAATGTTCTAAAATTAATATTTTCGGGGTAAATAATATTTCTTTTGTAAATAGATCTTAAAATATTATGTCCCTCATACGCATCCACATAATCGATAAAGGCGTGTATGCGCGTGTGTGGATAGTCAGAATTATTTGAATTACGTATGAAAACATATTTTTTTTTAGTTAAAAAATATTTATAATGATATTTTTTTTCAATATTCATATATTTTATGTAACATAGTCTTAATTTAATTAACTTACATAAAATATATAATATTCAGGGTCATAGATCAGCTTTCGCCTCGTCAAAAAAATATACGTTATGCAGTTCGGCTCTTATTTAACTGGACTCGTCAACACCGTGAAGTTATGGCACCCTGTATGTCTAATGATAATACGTAAGTCTATTACATGACTTATACTGTGAGCACAGAAAACATAATTATGTACAAGTGTGAGTATGTAATGCATGTATACCACGGAACTGTAAGCTATAATAGTTAATTAAATCGGCGCGCCGCGTCAATCGCTTGTTCAGTCGAACTAATTACAATACGAATTATGTGCATGATCAACTATACTAATTATGTAGCTTAGCACACGTTCCATTGTCCTTAGGATTGTCCATTTGTATTGACAATCTTGATACATAAAAATCTAGGTACAATATCGTTGCCTGTCACAGTGTTTGTAACTCCTCGCTACAGTTCGCCCAATTTCACCTGATGATTAGATATTATAGGCAATGATATTTTATATTATAGATGTGTTACGTGCCTATAAAACCACCGCAACAAGTGATTATTAATTTAGCTACTCCACTAATCGCACACATGCACCGTATAGTATTTAATTCCATTATATATTTATGTATATACAGTTTTTACAACTCCTGAACACACAACTCGACATTGTATACACTATTTGGGTATTATGTGTGTAATAAACTTCGTTAAAAACTATTCGACACAATGAAATTAAGACAATTAGCCGCTTTTGTTCGCCTCAGTTTTGACGCGATAGTGACATATCTCTATTATTATATAATCTTTGATTATAGTAAGTATAAGTAAGTAGTGTGTATAATACGCAAATGGTAGATACCATTTGCGTATTATCCATTTATTACGGGACACCCTGTATAAGTTTTACCAGCTCACACTTACTATTCAGAACTAAATATCTAGTTATAATTAGGTACAACAATTCAGTACCTAGATTTTTTTGTCAAGGTTATTGTTTAAGTAATTCTTTAAATATTATAATTATCCTTTTTCAGTTTATTTTATTTTATTTATAGACAAGTTATCTGCGTTTTCACCAGATGAGAAGTAGGTAACAATGCAGTCAAAGATGGAAGCAGGCTAACTTGTTTGTTAGGTTATTACACCATAAACTTATTGTGACATATTGGCAAGTGAAGTAAAGAGATGTAGGCATTATTTATAGTAAACATTATGGTGTCCTAAGCCATGGTGGTCCTACTAATTATACTATTGATGGTGGTGGTTGTTGTTTCCAGTGAGCTATGAATATTCATTGCTCTCATTACAAGCCCGCCTGTGGAAGGAAACCATATAGGTACAATCAGATCTACTGTATCCTGTGTTTAGCGTGTGAATAAAAAAACAAAGCTGAAACACACATATATTACGTAGAGTTCTTTTCATGAAAGAAATCCCGCAGCTAAAACCTGAACCAAAAGTGACAGCGTCTTACACAAATGAATGCCATTAAAACATTAGCGCTGCGTCTGGGGGACTTCTTTCATGAAAAGGACTTTACGTTGTAAGATATTGTCTTTACTAATATTTTAAAGAGGAAAGATTCGATTGTTTGTTTGTTTGTGTGCATTGAATAGGCTCTGAAACTACTGAACCAATTTGAAAAAATTATTCACTGTTGCGGCGCTGTCACTGTGGAATAACGATGCCGAGATCAAAGCCGTCAAGTTTAGTCTGTCGTCGTACTGCTCAGTCTATCAAGCGGAACTTCTGGCCATATGCGAAGCCACCAAGATAATTCTGGGAAGCCGGCAAACGAGTTTTGGTATATACAGCGACTCCAGATCTGCGTTGCAAACAGTCATAAATTGCGCATCAACTCACCAACTTGCTGTTCAGTCGCGTGCCAACATAAAAGCCATAAAACTCCAGAACAAGGTTATTTCCTTGTTCTGGAGCACACGCTGGTCTGGTTGGCAACATACGAGCTGACGCACTGGCGAAAGACGCCGCGAGAAAAAGCAAGAAAAAGCCCAATTACGACCTATGCCCAATCTCATTTGTAAAGCGACAAATCCGCAAGGACTCGCTTCAGGAATGGAACCGAAGATATAAAATAGGAGAAACTGCAGGAACCACTAAAATATTTTTCCCAGATATAGTCAACAGTCATAGCATAATTCGGAAAATACAACCTACGTATGTACTGACTCAAATATTCACAGGCCATGGTGGATTCGCGGAGTATCTGCACAGATTTAAATGTAAAGATAGTCCGGGATGCGTCTGTAATGAAATGACTGAGGAGACAATAATACATTTAATATTAGAATGCCCTCAACATGACGCAGCCCGAGAAGATCTCCAACAACAACTGCTGATAAAACTGTGCAGAGACTTAATCCCCTCTTTAGTGAATGATGCCCAAAGTAGAGATGTTTTTCCCAAATTTTGTCAAAAAGTAGTAATTAGAGCAATATCAAGAAATAAAGCAGACAATAAAGATGCCTAGTATTTATTATATTATTGAATATAAATACTTACTCGCATAAAATTGAACTGCTTTATTTCTTAAAAAATTGCAATTTTAATATAACAAGATATAACATAGAGCGTGATTTTAAAATAATGAACATAAAATAAAATAACTATGACAAATTAACCTAAAGTGGGTCAAAAAGGTCTCTGATTAAGTCAGAGGAGAGCAGCTGATCTCCTAAGGGAAATCATAAAAAAAAAGACTCGAATCTAAGTCCTCATGATCCTAGCGATCGTTATAGTCAAACTTTATCACCAGAAGCCCGAAACTCGCATTGGAGGCCTTATCTTGGGAGGTCTAAGATCTATATCCTATCTCTTAGAGAAAGAGGCCACCTAAGCAGCCTGTCAAGCTTCTGGGGTGAGCTCGGCTGGATAGAGTAATACAGTGGGAACCTACACACAACGGCAAACAACTTGGCCATGTAACATGCCCTGAATAATGAAGAAAAAGAGTGAACAACAGCTAACATGCGACCAAACGACGTTACTCGTGAAGAGAAGTAGGCTAATGATGATCATGATCAGATCATTCTAGAAATGAAACCTCTGCAGAATAATTACTCCAACTAAGGCCGCGTTTCCGAGAAGTAATTTAGGGGCAGTCGACAGACTCCAAGTTTTGGGAAACTTCGCTTAAACTTGTATCAAAAAGTGCGAACTTGGGTCTCGCGGAACTTTTAATCGTTAAAATTGTTAAGGACTCTTTATTACTCTGTCTTAGGGTCGCGCCACCCTTTTTGTGGACGTGGAAATTAAGATAGATTTTCTGCGTTCTAGGAATTTGTTTGTTGATAATAATTAATGGTAAATAAATTAAAAAAGATAGTATGAAATATCTTTTGCGCTGACATCCAGAAATTTAACGGCCTCCGTGGCGTAGTGGATTTACAAGAGGTAGGTCCTGGGTTCGATCCCCGACTGGACCGATTGAGGTCTTAATTGATCCACGTCTGGCTGGTGGGAGGCTTTGGCCGTTTGCTAGTTACCACCCTACCGACAAAGACATACCGCCAAGACATTTAGCGTTCCGGTACGACGTCGTGTAGAAACCGAAAGGGGTGTGGATTTCATCCTTCTCCTAATAAGTTAGCCCGATTACATCGTCACTTACCATCAGGTGAGATTGTAGTCAAGGGCTTACAAGTTAGCCCTTGACTATGACTACTTGACTTGACATGAATAAAAAAAATATATAAAATTAAGATTAAAGAATGAAATCATGTATATTTTATGTGCTTTTTGTATATCTATAAAGAGGAAGATACCTCTATATAGATTCTGACATGATTGTGTCAGAAACTATATAGAGGAATGAAATCTATATGAAAGGAATATATGACAAATTTTTATTATATATATATAATAAAAAATTGAAAGCTCCCAGACAGACAGTTTGATTTGAAGATAAAAGCTGAAATATGATGATAATTATAGTATTATTTCAAATAATTTACACAAAACCATGAAAAAATATACATTCCTCATAAATCAATTTATTGGTAATCCGCACGAAAATCCATTCTCTGACAGACAGACAGACATGGCAGAAAACTTTGTTTCATAATACAAAATATAATCATAAATTTACAAACAATATAACAAAGTACAAAGCTAATGAGAGCGCATTAAATTTAAGCGAGTAATTAGATATAACGTGTAAGCGGAAGGCGCTTTCAACGCTTGAAATATTAAGCTATTCATTACACAGTACACAGCCGTGCTGTGAAGCTGTAACTGGGCCAAGTAAACACTTACTCGGTTTACTAGTTTACTTATTACTTCAACTCTATTCACGGTTAAATTAATTGGCGCTGCTTATTTTCAAAATAGGATGCGGAACGGAAGTTCAATTTTTAATTTTTGGCGGGAAAATCGAAGGAATCACATGTAGCTCTCGTTGTATTTTCATTGATTTACTACATTTTAGAGTTTTAGGAAAATCACTTATTCTTCTAAAATTGTGACACGCTTAACAACATATCATCATATTTACTTAACAACTTTTGGTAGCCAGTTTTTCTTTATTCAGTTAACAACAGATACATATTAATAATTAAATTAGTTGTTTTTTTTTTATTTTAGACTGAAGCCAACATTGATAATAATAATAATCTATTTGCTGAAACTGTGGGTTAGAATGGTTCTTACACTATAGAAAAAAACAAATTCCAACACAATTTACTGATATATCAGCGTGCAAATATTTACAGAGTTTTACAATAATTTATTATACCTAGATAAAACGTTAATATTTATACATTACAAAATTTCATGTCATTCATGTACTCGTCAACACTATAATAATTCTTATTATTTAAAATGGAGAAGATTATTCGCTTAAACTTTATTAGGGGCATAGTTTTATATGATTCTGGAAGCTTATTGTACAAAGAAACAGCCATACAGAAGCAATTATTTGAGAGAAGAACCAGACGTCTCGGTGGCACACAGATTTTATTTGGTTGCCTGCCCCGCCAGTTTGGGCACATTAGTTTTTTGGTAGGGAACAGAGTTGGATTCTTTTTTACGAACAGCATTGGAGTTAAATAAGTATGGGAAACAATATATAAAAGAAACAAGTTATAATATTAGTATGGACTTACTGTGTAAGCAAAAAAACAAACTTGTGATTATTATCGTTACGGAAAATGTAGGTAAAAATGTAACAATGGACATAAAAAATACCAGACAACACAATGCCTGCTCTTCGCGCGTGTACAGCTCGTACACTGGAGGCCAAATAAATTGGCAAATATTTATATTTAATATTAATATAATTATTACACAGTCGTCACATCAAGCAAAGATTCAATAAAAATATTTTATAATAATATGTCCGTTTTGAAATTATGAAAAACATACATTAATACACAAAAGGTACAGTCAAACTTTTATAATTCTTTTTTCGGCGTCAAGAAAGTTTAGTTTGAATGTCAACTCCAAAGTCCAAAATTCGTTTTAGCATAATGGAACACGGCTGATTCATTCAGGTTGACCTATTTGTTTTTGTTGAATAAAGCTGAGAACAATCACTCCAAAATCACTTTTTTAAGCTTACCATTAAGCTTGCACTTAACGGCAAGTTTGAGATAAGCGATGATATAGGATGCTAACACGCTTACCTAGAAAGCTAACGCTTGCCTATTCACTTTTAGCATGTAGATATTGTTGGTGGTAGAGAAAAATAGAAGCATTCCATATTTTTGCAGTGCACTTCTGGAATGGGAACCAAATTGCTTAGTACGCGCGTGTTGGCATATCGACAACGTACCTATACGTTGTCGATATGCCAATGCAGATTTTTACATTGCAGTCCTAAGATGGCGGCGAACGAGGAACAAGGTTAAACAGTTCCCGAAATCTTTCCCCAAAATATATCTTGGAGAATAACGATAAACAGGCAACCTTACTACGATGCTTCAACTTTAAAGCAGACTTGTTACACATTTATATAACCAGGCTGAATTTCAACCTTAAAAAGTTTAGATTTCCTCCAAAAAGTTTCACAATATACCTCTACATACAAATTTTATTTGGAGTCGGGGAATAAAAATCAATTAAGTGCCTATTCTAAGCCTGCAAAATAAAATACTGTACCTACCTACAAAATGTTGACAAACGATGATAACACAAAAAGTCACGCTTTCCTTTATTTATTTCCTTCGTTATAACAATATTGGCGCTTCGGATTTCTACTCGCGACACAATTTTCCTCACTTATTTTTTCGTGAAAGAATACTTTTTTTTATTAATAATGAAAGCTTATTTTGTTTGCCCGCGCGTGTACCAACTTTCAATTCACTAAAAAGACAGCGAAAATGATTTTCATTTTGTAAGTTAGGGAGCAAGCGGAAAAAAGGAAAACAAACATTTTCGTTACTATTTAATGTTTTTAATATTACGCCCGTTTTGTCGTATTTGTTATTAAAATATTTTTGTCGTGAGTAATCATATTAGAATATTATTTGAAGTTTAGATAATGTATACTATTTATTATTAAGCTGACGAGATTGTTTGTTTGAACTATTGGTTTTCTATTCTCAGAAACTATTGATTTGGATTGCTAAATTCTTTTGTGTTAGATAGTCCATTTATCGATTATAAAACACAAAAACAGACTGCAAGAGCTCACAAAGGGTCTTGCTAAATTGCTTATTACGCCTGATACGACCAAAAGGCTATAAATCCCACCATTACAACACGAACAGTCGCTTAATGAAGTGGCCTATAAATTAAAGCATCCCTTGCTATCAAAAAATCATATCATCAATAGTCAAGCCACTGATAACTGATAAATATAACTGAACACAAAAAAGTTCATTTATAGAGGAAGGATTTATATTAGAATCATGTAGGTAGGTGATGTTTGATTCTGTAATTATCAGATTTTAATTAATGAAAGCCTTAACGTGCTCTTCAAAACTAGGTGGTTTAATATTACAAACCCAATTCCTGGCTGCTACTCAGAATTTATTAGAAAACAGAAATTTTTTATTGTTCGTAGTTCTCTCAATCCCTCGATCCCAATATCTAAAGACACTGGGTGTAACCACTCGGCTCTTGGTCCAAAAGTTACAGTGGCTTAGGTAGTTAATTCAATATTAATAGACAGTACTTAAGCAATACTCGCACTGGAAAGCGCAGTGTTGGTTACCGCTAGTTCATACAGAACCATAGATATATATAACCCGCTAGATGTCTATACAAGACATCTAGCGGGTTACAGGGAGCAACTGAACGCTGGCGGCTCGAGAACGAGGTGTTTGGAAGTCTATGCAAGAGACATATGTCTGAGCAGTGGATGTCCGCTGTTAATGATGATGATGACCTAAGCAATTAAGCATATCCTCGATACTTCCTTCATACGTAAGTTGTAAAGCGGCTCCCACCAAAGTAGGTTAAGTCAAAACCTACTGTATTCCATTAGAGCCTCAAGTCGAGTCTTCAGGCGGCGAGCGTTCCGATCAGCCGAGTGTTGGCGTGTAATGAATTCGACCCACTTGCCCCGCGTCGGGGCGTAACGAACCTATGTACTGTCGACAGCACAAACCGTAAGAAAAACCTACATTTTACATTAAAAACCATACTAATAAGGATAAATAATGATTGTATTGAAAATCCCTCAACAGTCAGTTATTTTTCTAGAGTTTTATGCAGTTGTGCCTGTATAAATGCTATAACTTGTAGCATCATTGTGGTAAAGTCAGGTTGCTCTGAGATTGCGTTTCTGACATCTGTCAATGTCAATGTCAATGCTAATGAGAAACATAATGTTAACGAAATATTTAAATATCTTTTATTTACCTTATTAACGAGCATAACATTAAATATTTGTTAATCATGCCAATTTACCAGAAACGTATTATTTTTGGACTAAAATTATTAACAATTGATTAATTAACAAATATAAAAACTTACACTCATCCTTAGAACGTAGAACCTCCTGATTTTTGGAAGTCGGTTAAAAAAGTTGACAGGTGTCAGAAAAACAATCTCTGAGCGACCGGACTTTAAGATAAATAAGCCCAAGTCAAGCTCGATAGGCTCATGTTATTTAGTTTTAGAGCTATTGTTAGCTATCTTTGTCTATCATTAGGCCAGATTCATGATTCATGAAATGTTACAATTTTGTTGGTACATAATTATCACCAAATACCGAACAATACGAGTAAATAGAAGCATTTTCGAATTCCGGCGTTCTTTCTTCCTCCACATAACTTGTATCACAGAAAAATTATGTATAAAGATAATTTAATTATGCTTGTAAATGTTTATGATACTCGTATAAGTATCTTTATAAAGTTAGAGATTTTCTCCTAAAGGTAACGCTTGTGTTGGCGACTGTCAGTGACTTAGGCCCGTTTAACTTAGTTAAGGCCGGGTTTATACCGCCGCCCTGCGATGATATGCGCCGTCAGTAAGTCAATAATCGTAAAACTGTATGACAGTACGGTCCGGATCTTATATTAGAGGAATACTGAATACTGATTTTTAAAATATCTGTCGATAGTTTTAGTGTGCCGTACCCCAGAAAGGAAAAATGGAACTTTTAACAAGAAACTTTATGATTTCAAAAGTATCAAGTTCAATATAATATCTAATTCTCACGATAATAAGTAGAATCATTTGCTGTGAAAAAAATAGACTCCCAAAGTTAACTTATTCCAACACTCATATTATAATGTAGGATGCAGAAATCCGGAATCTATAAATTTGTAGTTAGGTACTTTTAACACTACACAAAAAAACTTATTTGCCATTGGTAAAAATTAATATTTTACCCTATTTTTAACCACCCGTATTGGACCAAAATTAATCAAATTTTTTTTGATTTGGACATCGTTTTTTGAGTTATATTACATTATTAAGTTGTTATTATACTTTAGCGAGACTGACACAACGTTTGTTTATAAAATGCCAAGCATCTGGTGAATTAGTGCTTTCTTTAGTAGAAATTTGTATTCTGGTGAGACTAAAATCTATTTATATTCAAATTGAAGTGCGTCTTTGTAATTTTAAATTAACAGTTATTCACAAATTTTTTGCCTGTCTGTTTTGTTCCAGCAAATTTTTAAAACCGACCGATTTTAAGAGCGATTTTGACGGAGTTTTCATGTGCAAATAGCTGATGCTATATATAGTAACACATATGGCTATATTATAAGCCTGCCTATGAAGAAAGTCACAAGTATATGAAATTATACTTCTGTACTATCCCTAACTATCTACATATCAGTTCTGTGCCGTATGGTTCCACACTGTATCTCCCGAGTACCTTAAATTTGAATGGAAATTTGAATTTCAAGCCTTCAACAAAAGAGCCCAATTTAGCGCCCAAGCCTGCTCCTGCAGGTGCACTGGTGTCTCCTAAATAACTTATCAGATTGTGTTATGCTAAACTTTGTATGTTATTCAATTTTAGAGAACTTAGCGGAGGAAGCTTCGAGCGCTTAAAGTTTAAAAATAAAAAAAATATTCGGTGAGAAAAACGTCACATTGATTTTTTTTTTATTCTTTACAAGTTAGCCCTTGACTACAATCTCACCTGATGGTAAGTGATGATGCAATCTAAGATGAAAGCGGGCTAACTTGTTAGGAGGAGAATGACCCACCCCTTTCGGTTTCTACACGGTATTGTACCGGAACGTTAATCGCTTGGCGGTACGTCTTTGCCGGTAGGGTGGTAACTAGCCACGGCCGAAGCCTCCCACAAGCCCACAAATTAAGAAAATCTGAATCTGCCCAGCCGGGGATCAAACCCAGGACCTCCGTTATGTAAATCTACCTCGCATATTACTGCGCCA
The DNA here is from genome assembly GCF_947172395.1 of Bicyclus anynana. Lineage (NCBI taxonomy): Eukaryota > Metazoa > Arthropoda > Insecta > Lepidoptera > Nymphalidae > Bicyclus > Bicyclus anynana. Next base: position 18,127,721 of record NC_069084.1, on the reverse strand, counting down.
CGAAGGCCGATGTTTTTAACTGGTTTTTTTTTATAAGAAATAGGCTCGCACTTGATTACAATCTCACATAATGGTAAGTGGTAATGTGGCTTTATTTAAAACGCGCTTATCTAGAAGAAGATGCTTGCTTGTCTTATCCATCAATATATAAACTAAAATATTATACAAATAGCTTCACGGTTATGAGGCCTCAATCAACACTGAATTCGAGTCTCACCCGTTGGATAATTTTTTGTACATACCAACACTTACGCAACCTTTATAAGTACTTGGTGGAGAAAAGGGGTATCGATAACATCAGAGGAAGGGAAAAGAAAAGTCCAAAAAATATTGGTACTATAGGTAATAATGCAATTTTTAAGATGAATGCCACCTCCACAACCACTGGGCTATGGGGATTTAATTAATTAATATTACCCTTGTTCATGTGCTCTAAACAAGGGAAATGGGAGAATAATAACACAGCAGCGGGGGACTCTTGTAATATGAATGTTTTCTTTAATTAATTCGTTGGTCCTGTACAAACCGCGCCCGGTGGCCTGACATTAAAATAGTTCCCACTTTACAGCGACCAGCGGCAGGGCCGGATTAAGAAGTTAATGCTGGGCCCTTATAGATTTGTATAAAATCAAATTAAACATCTTTATTTTCACTTTTGAACTGAAATTGACCCTTAAATTGAATATGAAGTGTCTTCGTCGAGAACGGGATTTTCGCCGATGAAACTATAATACAAAAATAAATATCCTACTAATATTATAAACGCGGAAGTTTGTATGGATGTTTGGATGTATGTTTGGATGTTTTATATGTTTGTTACTTTTTAACGCCGCTACTACTGAAGCAATTTGGCTAAAATTTGGAATGAAAATGGATTTTACTTTGGATTAACACATAGGCTACATTTTATCCCGAAAAAATCCATGGTTTGCCGAGATTTGGGAAAACTGATGATTTTAATAATATGAATGTTTGTTACTCTTTCACGCCTCGACTACTTAACCGAATTAGCTGAAATTTAGTAATGAGATATATTATAGCATGGATTAACACATAGGCTACTTTTTATCCCGGAAAAATCCATGGTTCCCGAGGGATTTGTGAAAAACTAAATTTCTCGCGGGCGTCCGCTAGTACTATATAATCTTAATACAAAAATAATAAAGAAACTTATTGCGAGACTTTATAGTGTCTACATATTATTTTTAGTTTTTAGTTTTCACATACAGTGCTCTCTTTTGCGCGAGGCCCGTAGTATTTGCTTCTCCTGCTACGCGGCTAATCCGGCACTGGCCAGCGGTAATAAAGCAAAGTGAGTGCACATAAAATTGCTAAAACTAACTTTATATTCGCATTTTTTAAGTTTGTGGGATGCATGGAGTGTACATAGTTGTGCAAAGTTTATATTTATAGCGCTTTCCTGTCAAATACTTGCGCCATGCTTATTTCTGCTACTTATACTTATATTGCTGCTTACAGCCAGTTTCTTCATGTAAAGCTAAAGTAACAGTAAAAGTAGTAAGTAGTAAAGAAGACTTTATTTTTCCGTCACTTTTGATTTATGACGTTACTTTGACTGTTACTTGCGATGAAGAAACTGGCCGTTAGTGGTCGGATAGGTTGCGTTAGTAAAAATTGAGTGTCGCATCGTAATTCGCTACGCATGTACTTATATATTGCTAGTTAGCTATATTTTATTTGACTACTTAGTTATTTAATTATAATAAAGAAATGAAATGATATTAAAATCGTGTTTGAGGGAGGCTTTGTTTACAACTACTTTTCAAACATTATGTTTGTTTAATTGTTTTAACTACAAGTGAATATAAATACATTTAATCTATAAAAGTATTCTTATGATATCTCTTAATGTTATCCTATCATATTGTCCTTATTACGACCGCTTTACTGTGAGTAAATTCTGGACTTCTACACGTGGTTTTCACCTTTGTTTTGGTTGAGTAGTCCCTAAAACAACATTCAACTGTGTGACATTGCCTTTGACCAACTCCGCCCCATTGTTGTTCGTACGCCGAGCTACGAACCTTCACCGTTAAATTTACAAAGTGAAATTCGGAAGACACTCGCAATAAACCGTTAATAATTTTATTACGAACGTGCGAACTGCTTGCCACTGGCGTGCAGAGTTTTGATAAACTTGTATTATGTTGTTGAAACTTTCTTAGTTAACGCTAATTGGGACTGTAGTACTTTGAAGTTGTTTTAGTTTTTATCACCTATTTTAATGACCTACAAAAGTTGCAGCCCTAAATAGGGTTGCCAGGTCGCCGAAATTAAAAGCCGGGTCAGTTTGGTCTTACTTTTGAGTAAAAAGGCCAATCAGTCTACATTATTGAGGATTTGGTGTACATCAGTATTAATAGGTACGCCAAATTGTTTTTCATTTCTCATACTCGGAAAGTAGTGTTGTTTTGAAAAGTAGTGTTTAACACGGGTAAAAGAATGAATTCCTTCTGGGATTATAGCCGCCCTCGCTACGCTCGTGCTTCTAAATACCTCAGCAATTGATTCTTTCCACCCTCGGTTAACAATCTACTATTACGTAAAATCAAGTATTCATGACTGTTATCGTAAATTTTGTTCCCACACACACTCGTCGTTCGCTCGTTTGCTGAATTTAAAGCCTAACATAGCCAAACAAGCCGGGTACCGTTTATTTTGATCGGACAAGGAATAGAGAAACCTAACTATGTGCGGCTTTATCCGGACACCTGGCAACACTATTCCCATAGAAGAAAGGAAAGAAAGGAAAGGTTGGGAGTTTAGACCTACCACGTTGCTTCAATGCGGCATACCAAGCTAAACGTGACTATTAGATCTTGGTGACAATAGTTGGTATCGGGGATTAACGTAATCACAGCCATTGAAAATTTCTTGGGAATAAAGTAAAAAAAAATACATTCCTCTACTCAAGATTCAAATTTAGAACGTCATTATTGGTAGGTAGACAGACTAACCACCAAGGAGAATCTATTAATCTTTACTGTGCTATTAATTTGTTGAGCTTTCACACCTTATCTGACTATCATGAAATATTGCATTGCATAGCTCAGTACGCGTTGTGGAGGGTAGGTACCTATAGCAATGAGCGGGTCCTAGCTCCATATTCCCTCACCTATAAGCTCTTTATAGGATATACCTCGCCTGTAATGGACCGCAAAAAATAGGCTGATAATGATAATGTTTTATATTTCAAATAATAATATAATTAGATACCTTATTTTTTGCACTAATTCAGCAGCAGAGTTATTACTTTATTCAAACGAGTTTTCAAAGTTTTATTAGGCTTATACTTATATATAATAAAAAACAAATTTAATCTTAAATCTAGCTTCATTTTACTTCAAACATAATTTATAAACGACGTGTCGGTAAGAATTCTGCTATGAACTCCGAGAGGATCCAAAGCATCCGGTATTAAAATTACGGGCTCGACAAATATTTGCTTTTTTTTCATCTAAAAATTACCTGGCGATATCAAAATATTTTATTACTAGCAAGCGTCCGAGATTTAGTCGCTTTTGATTATTTTTTTAAAGTGGAGGAAATTATATTATGTTAGTAAGAATATTTTTAACACCAAATGTTTTCAAGATCTCATTTTACGAAATTTACTACCTACCGTATGGAAATTAAACAAATGGAATATCCATTTCCTGCGTAATGACCAGGAAAGAAGGAAAACCCTAGTGCACGCCTTGTTTTCCCAGACCTGTATCTTATGTATCTTGCCAATTAGGCATGCAAATTATTGATTAAGTATTTAATGATTCAAATGACAATTTCACCATTTAAAATTTACATCTTTACAATTAAAATATGTATGAAAATAACAATAATATCAACTTAAATACTCATTTATACTGTAGGATGCCTGTTGAGTTAGGTATTTATATAAATTATTTTTAAAGCAATTTATATATTTTTTTTCCTAATTTCTTTTGGGAACTTATTATAAATTCTTACTGCCGCAATGAATAAACTACTATGGTACAGAGTAGTTTTATGTTGTTCGCATCTAAATTTATCATTGTCGCGTTTATTTTCATAAGGTATAAATATTTTTTAGTAAGTAAAAGTAAAATAAAAAAATCGAATCATATTAATTACTCTACATCGTTACATCGAGACAAGCTTTAGTACACATTTGAGTTTTCTGAATTTCCGTCCCAGGAAAGAATAAGTTGTAAAACAGGGTAACATTTGTTATACTTCGGGTGCGGGTTGAATTGTTCAATCTAATGGAAGTTTCAAAACTTACTCAGCGCTATGATAGCAGCCATTACTCTTGGGCGCCGTTGGGTGTTATACAATCCAGTTATTTCTGGTTATTTCCTGATATTTCTGGTTTTTTAGTCTTTTTTATGAGCTTTGGTATTACACACATATTTATGGACATAATAGTAATAGAAATATATTACATAAACAAAACAAATTACAAAAATTACATAGGTAAGTGTCCATTACCGAATTTCCTTTTTTGGAGTGGTTTAAAAACAAACTCAAAGTGTCTCATTTTACATTAAAATATGTTGAAGTGACGTCGTCCTCATACATAAAAGGATTTTCATACAAAATTTCATATTTTGCACTACCTCACGGGTTTTAATAATATTTTTAACATAAAAATGGAACCAACTTCAAAGACATATTTCAGTTATTTAGATTGTAACACAAAATTACTAAACCGATTTTCATAAAAATTAAATGGCACCATTCTGGAAGTATACTATTGCAAACAAATTTAGGTTAGTAAATTACGAAGTTATGAGGTAACAAACATTAATAAAAAGAAATACGCGTCAAATTGAGAACCTTCTCCTGCTTTTTGAAGTCGGTTAAAAATCCTTTGCTACTTCTCTTCCTTGCCTACTATGTATGCGAGTTTTTATGGTACACTGTATTACAGATTCATGACTGGCAACATTATTAAAGTGGCAACTTCGTTCGTAATACTCCCGATGGTCCGCGCGGGTCGGGAGGGTAGCGATGCCCCGCGCGATGTTCTTGCCCCCCGTCGCCCGCATATCATGGGATCATCAACTAGCTCGCCAAGCTTATAATTTTGAATTTTGTCACTAATTTGATTATGTGTAACAATGAATGGGGAAATGTAATCCTTCAGCCAGGAGACGGATCGATGTTCGATGAACAATAGAACTACCGCAGATTCTCATCTCCGTGCCTCTCTCCGTGCCTCTCTCCGTGCCTCTCTCCGTGCGTCTCTCCGTCCCTCCGATCACATAACCGTTAGTTACTATTATGTGTGTCGTGACAGTGCCTGTTACTCAGAGAACAATGATGATTACTATACATTAAATGTAGAACTAATCTACATTTTGTACTAGCTGGCCCTACTGACGTAAAGCCGTGGGCCTGTGGATGTAATCTCTGCCTTCGATTCCGAGGGCGTGGTTTCGAAACCTCCAAATTCTCAGTTATATGCATTGAGTCTTTACAAGCAGCGTGGTGAAGCCGCTGAAACCCATAAAAAAACAAACGTCACACGTCTCTTTGAGATCCGCATATACAAACATATATTTTGACGGACTCCGTGGCGCAGAGGTATGCGCGGTGGATTTACAAAACGGAGGTCCTGGGTTCGATCCCCGGCTGGGCAGATTAAGATTTTCTTAAATTTGTCCAGGTCTGGCTGGTGGGAGGCTTCGGCCGTGGCTAGTTACCACCCTACCGGCAAAGACGTACCGCCAAGCGATTTAGCGTTCCGGTACGATGCCGTGTAGAAACCGAAAGGTGTGTGGATTTTCATCCTCCTCCTAACAAGTTAGCCCGCTTCCATCTTAGACAGCATCATCACTTAACATCAGGTGAGATTATAGTCAAGGGCTAACTTGTAAAGAATAAAAAAAAAATATTTTTTAAAAATTGTATTTCAAAATTTAACATAAACAATAATTATGTAAATTAGTACAATAATTGCCAATAAAAAAATACTCCATCTTATTTCTTTAGTTTTTGTGAATAGCTTTTAAAGTATTTAAAACCATAATACGTTATTTTTCTAAAATAATATTGAAAGTTACTGATGCGACGCTTCGTGTCGTACTGACATAAGAATGTATTCGTTTTTGAATTTTGTATTTGGAGCGGCTACGACACCGTCGCGTTCCGTGCGCTCCATCTGCCTATTATTGATTTATCTGTGTGTGCATTATAAGAAATTAAGTATCACGTGTCTTAAACGGTGAAGGAAAACATCATGAGGAACTCCGCATACCTAAGAATTTTCTTAATTCTCTACGTGTGTGAAGTCTGCTACTCCGCATTGGGCCAACTTGGTGGACTAAGGCCTATATGAAAATATCCTAAAAATCCCTACCATTCTGAGAGGAGACACGTGCTGAGCAGTGAGCCGTATATGAGTTGTTAATGATGAATTATACTGATGTTTAGTTTTAGCTAAAAATATGAAACTCGAACTGGATCAATATATTTTTTTTTATTTTCTAAATATTTGTGCAACCCATTTTATTTTGCGTTTCACTAGAAAATTTAACAAAGGATAAGAAATATTGTCAGACAAAATATTTTTGATACTTTTTATCGTTTCCAAGTTGACCAAGGAAAACATAATTCATTTTTAGATTTTGTCACTGATTTGATATTAATGAGGAAATGGAATCCTAAATCATTAATCCAAACATATACAATCATACATACTACACACACAGTCGTTTTGTTTTATAATTATAAACGAAAATTAATTGCTCTCGAGTTAGAGAACTTTTCCGAACAACTTGAAATTGTCAACTGCCTTCAAATTATTTTGAGTAAACGGTACGAGCATAAAGTTGCTTTGTAATATTTGGAAGTTTTGGGGAAGTTGGATTGATTGTCACGGTTGTTTTAAACATTCTAAGGAAAAGGGTGAACTGAAAATACCTACTAATTATAATCAGACATTGTAGTAAGATTACAATGCCTGATTATAATAGAAAAGTAGATTTCCATGTTGAAAACTGCTTGTCTTAACCCGCTGTTTTGTTAGTTATCATATTGTATTGGACAAAATATGTAAAGAGCGGATAAGACTAGCGTTTTATACCCGCGAATTTGCTCGTTTTTTGATGCGCATGTATTATAAATGTCCGAACTAGCGGACGCCCGCGACTTCGTCTGCATGCAATTCTGTTTTTAGCAAATCTCGCAAAAACCATGGATTTTTACGAGATAAAAAGTAGCTTATGTGCTAATCCAGGGTATTATCTACCTTCGTTTGCTGCGTTAAAGAGTAACAACCATCCAAATAAACACTCATACAAACTTTCGCGTTTATAATATGAGTAGGTAGAGTTTTTCCACACAGTCAAACTTGACGTTTCAAAAGTGCTTGTAAACTAAGCTTGCAAAAATCAAAATCAATATTTATTCATTTCAAATAAATAGATTTTGATTTTTTAGGCGCGCCTTTTACTTGAATCGACGCGCTAATAAGATCTAAAGATCTATGTTTAATACTGACTTACCACTACCGGCTCGAGCGAATACGCCAGAATAAGTCCATGTAGGTACGCGAGTTAGGTCTTTAATGCACCCAATGTAGCGCGCAGTGGGTGGCAAAACGACCGAACACGCGCAGAACAAACACTAGTCTGAAACTAGTACTTGGTAAATAAAAAAAAACTATTATATATAAAATTTTAGTGACAACTAAAATAAAAAACTCATTAGGTGAGCACCGACCCTTATTGTAAAGACGGTGCTCATAAGATTGTGTGCGTAGATATCGTAGTAAGGACTCGCTGTGAAAGGCTTCCACGCAAGGCGCAGGTGGTTTTCTGAAAATTCGCTTATTACTTCGTGCGTTTCAACGAACATTACATTATGCCTCGGAATCTTTAGATGTGCTTAAATAACTGGAGTTCTATGTTAGTATATAATAAGCAGCCTCTTTGGTAGAATGGTTAACCTTAATAATAAATAATAATAATAAAGCCTTTTTATTCCAATATCCTCAGTTTTTACATTTTACATTGTGTTAGTGATTAAATTTTTTTTACAAATGTACTTATAATATAGTGTTAGTTAATGTTAGTGTTTAACTTAGATCTAAATTATTTGGGATATGAACCCCATTTTCGGTATAGGCCTCCCCCAACCTTTTCCACCTCTCCCTATCCTTGGCTTGGTCAATCCAATTTCTCCCCACTGCTTGAGCGATGTCGTCTTCCCATCGCTGCTTTGGTCTACCGACTTTTCTTTTACCTGATGGACCCTTCCATTTGGTTGTTTCTATTGTCCATCTTCTGTCAGAACACCGTGCTATGTGACCAGCCCATTGCCACTTTATTGTTAGTGCCTGTTTCAGCGCATCTGTGACCTTCGTTTTTTGTCTTATATTCTCACTTCGTACTTTATGTATTTCTCTGATCCGTAATATGCTTCTCTCCATTGCTTTTTGTGTATTAGCAATTTGGTTAACCTTATTGGCTTTGAAATATTGGGCTCTTCTTTCTGGTGATCAAATCAAGTTACGGCCTCCGTGGCGCAATGGTATGCGCGGTGGATTGCAAGACGGAGATCCTGGGTTCAATCCCCGGCTGAGCTGATTCAGATTTTCTTAATTGGTCCGGCTGGTGGGAGGTTTCGGCCGTGACTAGTTACCACCCTAGCAGCAAATATGTACAAGCGATTTAGCGTTCCGGTGCGATGTCGTGTAGAAACCGAAAGGGGTGTGGATTTTCATCCTTCTCCTCCCAAGTTAGTCCGCTTTCATCTTAGATTGCATCATCACTTACCATAATGTGAGATTGTAGTCAAGGGATAACTTGTAAATAATAAATAAATAAAAAAAAGGTTGATAATAAATACCAAAATAGTGAATAGGCCAGCAAGTCCTGTCTATTGCAAAGTACATTTCTCTGAAAAATATATTTTTTTTTATGAAAAACCTTACATATCACTAGGCATACTCTCGAGATTATTTATTTAATAGTTATATACATAGATTTACGAGTCGGTACAAGGTCGTATACAAAATAAGAATTAAGTAGTTAAACATAACATTAATTAAAATTTACATTTACATTGCATATTCTTGAACTTTTGAACGGAGTTCAAGAATATGCAATGTAAATTTTAACATATTTACAAAACATATTTTTTTTAAATCTTTGTACATTATGAGTGTTTTATTCTTTGGTAGAGTAAAATAATGTATAGAAAAAGTAAAAAACCAAAGACAATCTAGAAATAAAGGTAAAAATTTAAATTATAGCGGGTTTTGTGCGACAGTGGGTAACTAACGCGCGTTCGGATTTCAATATTTTATTGAAAATTAATTGACGCTGCATAGAAATCTTCAGAGGTAAGTATGGGCACGACAACCTTGTAAGTATTTCTTTCGTTAGCAGCTACCATCTAAAGGCCATATTAATAGCTACGTTAAAACTCAAAAGCACGTAACCCAGGGTGGGAACCCAGGACCGATCCTACGCTACATAGACATGGACCAACCATTTAATATGAAAGTAGAGCAGGAGTAATGTCTAGTCATAGACAACAATCTATTACAACAACATGTTCCCATCCGTTAGCCAGACATAAAAACCATAAACAATAACAAGTTGCCACATAAAAGGTAATGAACGGCCATTTTGTTGCTGTCCAGTTATTAATACTTCAGCGTATGAGCCAGACGAGGGAAGATGGTCGGATTATTATGTGCTAAGTTATATAACTTTAACAATAAGCTTTTTTATCGACTTCGCTTGAGTTTCTTACATTAAATCTCATTTTATAACCTTAAATGCGTAAAGGAGCTCAGCGCACACTTTACCACTAATTGGAGGGAAAAACTATTTTTACATATAAGGCTAATAAATACAGAAAGGTACGAACCTGTAGTAGAGTCATTACAAACAATCAAAATTGTCAATTCATTGAGTCTGAACACATAGGTACTGTTGAACTAGACCTTGAAAACGTTCTTACTTAATATAAAGTGACGGAACGTAATTAGATATAATTAGGGGTACAGTGTACTCTATACTGTACCTTTAACTATATCTACTCGTATAACTATAACTTAGTACAGATTACGTGCCCTTCGTATTGCAACGTTAAACGGCATGGTAGGATAAAAATAGGACACGGTTGAAGCCTATCGACTCGAGCTTAAAATCGTTACCAACTTATTTGGAGAAATCGTCGAATTAATTAATTATTATCATGTTACAAAATACCAATGATGTTAGAAGAAAAAAGAGGTAGATAGGTTATACGCGGACTGCACGTGGCAGTTTAAAACTATGCTAATTAGCAAACCTGTGCTCAGTCGTCGCACTGTCATCGCGCCGTTGACAACGCCACTGAAATAATTTTTGCGTGCCAGTTGTAGACATCGAATGTGGTTTATGTAACCTATCTACCTCTTTTTTCTTCTTTCATCATTGCAAAATACAGACTTTCAAGTGTAGATACATGTAATTGGAAATATAAATATTAGATTGAATGTATTAATATTTCAAGCATCCAACTAGACGGGATTTTTGAGAACATCTACTTGAAGAAGCTATCGCGCCACAGGATGATGATCAGGTTTTTATATCATTATATCGTGATAGCCCAGTGGGTATGACCTCTGCCTCCGATTTCGGAGGTCGTAGGTTCGAATCCAGTTTGGGGCATGCACCTCTGACGTTTCAGTTATGTGCATTTTAAGAAATTAAATATCACGTGTCTCAACCGGTGAAGGAATAAAATCGTGAGAAAACATGCATACCAGAGAATTTCATGTGTCTTTAATTTTTAGTTAGCCTTAACCACAGTAACCTCCAGTTACTGTGGTTAAGGCTAACTAAAAATTATATAGATTTAATACTATTTAGTAGCGCCATGTATGTGTCAGCCTACGGACTTTTCAGCCCACCTGTTACCTGAGAATATTTTTAACTCTCTACGTGTGTGAAGTCTGCCAATCCGCATTGAGCCAGCATGGTAGAGTATTGAAGTAACCCCTCTCATTCTGAGAGGAGACGTGATCCGAATATGGGTTAATAATTATGAGACTATGATTGAGCAAACCGAATTTATATACTACTAGCGGACCCGCTCAAACTTCGCTTTGACTTATTAATTTATTTATTTGCACTTCTTCCCTATCCCTACTTTACACTACCCTACTCCTACCCCTACCCCTATCCTACCCCTACCCTACCTCTACTCTATCTCTACCCTACCCTACAACTACCGTACCGCTACCCTACCTCTACCCTATCCCTATACCATAAACCTACCCTACCACTACCCTACCCTACCCCTACCCTACCACTACCTAGGATTTAGGGGTTTGAAAAATAGATGTTGGCCGATTCTCAGTCCTACTGAATATGCACTAAAAATTTCATTTTTATTGAATTGATTGATTGATTTCATCAAAATCGGTCAAGCCGGCAACGAAAACTGTGACACGAGAATTTTATATATTAGATTATATTGCACACACAAAAAAAAAAAATTATATGCATTTAAGTAGCTACAGAACTCACCTACTTACAAGAAACCGTAAATATAAATAAGTGCACACATAAAATATTATAAATAGGTTGTTTGTCGCGCGCCCACAATAAATCGTTTATAGCGCGGTGCGGCGGCTCACCTACTTCCTGTTTACTGGAAGGTGTGTAAGGCAGCGGCTTACAGTGTCAACATGAAAGGTGTTTCATTATGTAAAAGAATGCGCTGAAAATGCTGGAGACTGGAGGTTTTGTATTATATGAGATAAGCTCGCGGTTAAGCACGAACTCACTCAAGTAAGTGGAGATTTGGCCTGAAGGGAACTCTTGCTTAGAAAATGCCAATTTGCTCTAAAGATACAAAAGGTTCATATCTAAAAATAATTTTAGATATGAACTTGTGATTATAAATCTATCATCAAAATATTTATGTAGGACGATTTATAGTTATATTTTAATAGTTATTTTCAAAAAGTAACGCTTTCAAATTGCGAAAATCAGGAAAAAAAAGTGAGTCAGTTCCGACGTACAAACGGACTTTACTCTTTCAGATCGTCTGTCTAAATAGGTGTATGTTACCCCGCAGTATACACTTTGTACGTCTCAATACCTACGCCTGAAAAGTGAAAGGTGGGCAACCGAGGAGCGGCAGGCTGCGGCGAACGCGCCCGTTCGCATGTGCACGGTGGTGAAAGGTGCGCAGTATAGGTTGCGCACAAAAACGTAACGCTGTCATTCGTTCATCGAATTTTACTTTACCATATTTTTTTCACACCGGGGGCTATATAATATTATGAAAAATCGATTCTTAAGGGGTAAACTCCAAAATAGATCTCGCAAGGAGATTTCAGATAGCCATGTGTATGAGAAATGAAAACTAGTAACTATATAGGTATGGAAATGCAACCTTATCTTATACAGTAGGTACGTCTGTAATGACTGTAATACACTGGTAATATAATGATAGTTAGACACGTCCTTTTTGTTGTGCATTATCAAATCAAATACGAGAATTTTAAACAGTTATTAAAATTACAATGACATTAGTAAAGGGACAACTTGTAAGCACTGGACCTGTATTAGGAGGTTCCGCACTTATTGTAATTAATTTCCCGATATCGACAGATTAAAGAAGGTACTCTCAAATTTGAATAAGAAATAAGACTGAGTTTGCAATGATAACCACTACCTATATAGTTTGTATGTATTTAACATGTAGAGGTAAATGGCGGAGATTAGCTCATTATATAGGTATTTATGTATATTTGTCTATATAGGGACTAATATTAAAAAGAAATAAAGTTTGTAAGGTTGTATGGTGGGGTTGTGAAAAAAAAATCTTTTACAAATAGAAAGTCACCATGTTTATAAGTGTTATAGGCTGTATTTTATCCCCGTACTCTCATACGGTAAATATGTGGATGAAACCGCGGGGCGGCTGCTAGTATAAAAAACGGCTTTAGACGTATTCTACGCCATTTAGAAAACAATAATAGTAATGTTCTAAAACTAAAAGTCAGTCTTGAGTGAGTAGAGACTTCGGCAAGATTAATCGCCGGCCCCAACTATTCTATCTAGTAAAGTGACGTCGGGTTAGCAAAAACCCAACTCGTTCCAACCTAACTTTTGATTGAATTGTAAACGTGCTATAAATATTGCCTAAAATGTAGCCGGACATTTTTTTTTTATGTATTGTTTCAAAAATACATTGTATATAAATTGCATAAGTACCTACCTACATAGCGAATGGGGGTTAAACTCACTTATAATCACGTCGACTGATTCAGTAACTCAGCTAATATTAATAAGCAATAATTCAAAAAATGTCTCTTGCTCATGAACAAAGACTTCACCATCACGTAAACATCGAGGCAATCCAGCTACTTGACGTTACGAATACAGTGAGAAGACTTAAACGGACCAAACCATTGGAGTTAGTGTTTAGTGACTAGTGATAGTGTAGTGTTAAGTGCTACATGGAAGATCACGTGAACAAAGTGACCTAAAGACGTAATACTTAGTTAGTGAAAGACTAAGATTAAAAGGTAATGGACATTATCTTAATATAAAAATAATATATCCACTTGACTCGTATCCGTTACGTGACATGTAAAAAAATATAAGGTAAACTTAGGGCAATAGGCGAGCACAGTATCATGCTCAGCGCGATAGAGGAATATAAAGATTTTTTAAATGGCTCACAACGGTTGATTAAAACCGCATTCCCTTACTGTCGGCTTCTTCAACGCAAACGGGCTTTTCGATCTAATACTCGCGGGCAGCGAATGGATATTATAAGTTTTAAAGCTAAATCACTAATTTGTCACATAAGTATGCAAGATCGTAAGGTATGAAGTACCAAATTGGTACTTTACAACAGAAAAACAAAAGTTTTTCACAGAGGATAAGCTACCAAACCTAAACACAAGCAATGACCTAGAAAACGACGAAAGCCTAGCCCGTGTAGAGCACATATGGCATTCGCTTACTCAGCACAATTTCGGGAGTCTGTGAAAACAAAAGAACACGGTCCATCATCCGTGAGCGATGGCAGCAGTATAAATAGGTAAATTTAACTAACGGTATACCTACACGTTTGTCTTTTAGGCCTCGCGAACGCGGAGCTACGAAGAAATCATAAACTTTAAGACTACTGTGTTAAACATAGTTTTTTTTAATGGAACAATACCTAATTTTGTTAAAGAGGATCAAAGGATAAAGTTGCAGGCATTTGCTAGTGAATAAATAAATAAATAAGAGCACTCGCACGATACCACATTCTAAAGATTGCTGGTGATAATTCAGATACATGTGTTTTAACATCTACGTTTAAGCTTGATGGAGCGGGACATTGTATGATGTGCTCCTTGCTTGCCCTGCGGAGTGTTGTCGATTATCAGCTCAATAAAGGGCCAGGACTTCCTCATTATAGTTTAGGGGATAAGGACCCCCCTCGCTACTCCAATACTGCGTATTGGGAGCCTTATGGTGATAATGTTTGAATTTTTAACGAACATTATCAGATGTTAAAGATAACGAACGGGACTGATGGCTTAACGTGCTCTCCGAGGCTCGGAGGGTGTAACACCACCCTCGCCATCAGCAGGCTAACTCACATATTGTGGAGAAGTAGACACGCCTAACCATGCAATTTTCGAGTGCGCGGAGTTTGAAAGGGAAAGGAGCAACGTGCGTTGCTCCTTTCCCTTTTTTGCGCCAAGGCGATGTACCCTTGACAAAAGCAAAGTTAGTGCCATATATGTTGGACAGCAAGGAAGCAGCTAAGGGGGCGAAAATGCTACACAATATTATGGGACGACGCGTGAGACGAATGGGATCACCAGAAAGCTAATAGCGAAGCGTGATAAACTACCTCATTAATGAAGTAATGCACGCATACTGCGGTACCAGGAAGGCTGGAAGGAGATGAAATGAAAAAAAAAGGCTAACTCACTATTTTTGACATATGTTAATAGACACACACAACAATGAGATTCTATGCAACAAATGTCATAAGGAGCCTATTGACAACCCTCCGTGGATATCATTCAGTATGTAGATGACATTCTCATTTGATTTGATGTATTAATAGGTTGCTATAAAAGACCAAATTAGTGACTAGGCCAATAGGTAATGTGTCTTAATCCATTTATCAATTATTACTATGAAGAAACCACATCCATACAAATCTACTCTACGTATGAAGGCAAGGTAAGTGACTTGACAAATACACGTCATCAATCGCGAGGCGCGACTCCGCCCGCCGCCTGATTTGTCGCCACACATTTGAGGCCGGCTCCTCAATCCCAGCAGCATTATCTTCTAATAAGACAATCTTTCTTGCCTTTAAAGTCCTTGCGAGAATGTGGTGGCGGCAATTTTGTTCAGTTTACGATTGCTGGATATCTTGGTAGGAGATTATGATTGCTACACGATATTTAGATTTTGACTAATTTTTTTTATTCTTTACAAGCCCTTGACTACAATCTCACCTACTCTTGAGTATAGATAAATAATTTATTTATTTATTTATTTATTTTATACACATATAATATATAAACATTACAGGCATAATGTTTACAAATGTAGAACAAACAAGTACATACCACTTAGTCGGATATTAGCAAAGTCTGCGAAGTGCCAATCCACAAACATTCCCAAATACATCAACTATTTGGGTCGGCCGATTGCTTCGGGATAATGTCAATTCAAGTTTCTTACCAAACTTTTATCCCGGTTACACATTCTCGGGAAGATAACCGAGAATACCTCAAATATTAATGTATATTATATACACTAATATAAAAAACCCCGCAACATGAAGCAGAGGCAGTCACCATTTTAGCTAAACATAGCTCGTTTTTGTTAGTTATAAATTTAGATATATGTCTTTTTATGTTTTTATTTATTTATTTATTTATTTATTATGGAGTCTCTTCATGTTTTGAGGTGTTAGTAATTATCATCATCATTATCAGCCTATTTTAATGACCCCACGAGAGGAAATATGGAGCTTAGACCCACTACGCCGCTTCAATGCGAGTTAGACGGCATAGTGTGATAATGTTTTTATTTTTGAAAAAAATAACCTTCATTTCTCAAAGATACAACAAAGATAAACCTAATTGTAACCGCTTAGTCTATCTATGTAAGTTTTAATTTGTATTAATCCTTAGGTATTTCAAACTAATTCAGGGACCTCAGCACCATTGTAAAGGACTTATATTAGCAATAAATTTCATTTTTATTTTCATCTATTTCTAGTTAATTCAGTAACAAACTCAATTTTCTGATGATGATAATGATATGTTTACACTAAACTCCATACTCCTTCAGTCAAGTCGCCTCGACGAGAATGTAGACTCGGCGTAATATTGTACCGTGAAGTCGAACATCCTTAGCAAGCCAATCAATAAGCTAAGTAATCTAGTCCCTAATATTTATATTAACTGTTCTTTCAAGTTAGTGTCACGGCTTTCCACACGTACATTTTTTTAAAATTTTGTTTTAATTTTAAAATGGATATTTGTCATATTATATTTTAAATATTGTTAATATTTCCATTTCGCTCCAACTAATCGGAAAAGGCTGTGTTAGGAGTGTGTATGACAATCGACCAGCGAGCAGGGTTCGAACCAGGACCTTTCGCCGATGAGTTCAGCCTCTTTACAAGTCATGTCGTTAAGCTTTAACTATACTACTACCTACTCACAACGATTTCTAGTTCTTTTTCTTGTTTAAGTTTTGTCTATAGTTGATATGGCTGATGTTTTTGATCAACATAAAGTGTATTTAATAAACTACTTAAAAATACAGGCGCTCCCCCTCTCGCTGCATGCGATGTTTCACTCAACCAGAAGAATTCTTTAAATATAATATCATCATCATCATCATTATCAACCCATATTCGGCTCACTGCTAGGCTCGAGTCTCCTCTCAGAATGAGAGGGGTTAGGCCAATAAAAAACATCAAAGTCCACCACGCTAGCCAGAGAAGAGGGAAAAATATCCATCTGCATATAATATGCAGATGGATATTTTTATGAGTTATGAGTGATATAGTTGTATCATTCATATTTGTTATAACGGTTTAACTCGCGTTCTAGCATGTATAACAAACAAATAATCAAATCTGCTAAAAACATGTACCAATGTTAACAATATTAGTTTTCTTAGATTATCACTTTCTGAATTGTTTCCCACAATGGAAGTGAATTTAAAGACGCATATCACTTCAAAAGACAAGAGAATATGAGTGTCACTTATGCAAATAAGTGAAATGAAGCAGCTCTTGAGTGCGGAGTGAGTCGAGAGCAGCAATTACGGCGCTCCAGTGAAAACTGAATCATTGATTGAGTGAGCGGAACAACATGAGATGAGTGCAATGGGGATGATGACTAGGTTTGAATATATTGATTTTTATGATACATTCGGGTAAATAGGGTCAATGTTAACTAATTTATATATAAAAAGCAAAGATTGTCTGGATATTTGCAAAATAAATGAGATTATAAAATTTCAAAAACTACTAAATTTTTTTTATCGTAATTAGATGATAATTCATACAGTTTTAGCTTCCTTACATTAAATGCGACATTTTTTAATATATGAACTATAAAGATAAACGCACAAATAACAAAGATATTAGTAATTTTGTTTGAACGCGCATACAAATCTAACGACCATTACATGCCTATGACGTCATTTTTTCGAGCCATTTTGTATGGGGCGTTTTTCAGGGATCCGCGGCAGCGCCGCAAATCTGACTCTTTAAATCCCTGTAGCTCCGAAAGTAACGATCGCAGATACCCTGTTCCTTTTACAAAATTGCTTTACTATTAGTATACTCTTAATTTATATACAATTTAAAAAACTGTCATCATCCCTATTGTTTTCTCTACAAATCGACTTGCCATACCATACGAGAATGTAAAATCTACTATTATACAGTATTGTTTATAATTACTATCTAAAGGTATATATAAGTTTAGTTGCCTTCATGCATTATAATTCCATAACGGATTTGGAATGACGGTTTGACGGCCTCCGTGGCGCAGTGGTATGCGCGGTGGATTTACAAGACGGAGGTCCTGGTTCGATCCCCGGCTGGGCAGATTGAGATTTTCTTAATTGGTCCAGGTCTGGCTGGTGGGAGGCTTCGGCCGTGACTAGTTACCACCCTACCGGCAAAGACGTGCCGCCAAGCGTTTTAGCGTTCCGGTACGATGCCGCGTAGAAACCGAAAGGGGTGTGGATTTTCATCCTCCTCCTAACAAGTGAGCCCGCTTCCATCTTAGACTGCATCATCACTTACCATCAGATGAGATTGTAGTCAATGGCTAACGTGTAGAAAAAAAAGGATTTTTAAAAAACTTTCATCAAACTTAATTTAGCAGGTCCACGGATATGGATAGTATTTACTTACGCTTGTGAAACCAGTAGTTCAGCTATAAATAAAGCTATGTTAGTGCCGTAGGCTATATTTAATCCACGTAAACCCACGGCAACTAGAACTTTGTGGACAAAACCGCGGGGCGTGTACTAGTTTTTAATAATTACACATTTAAAGGTCAAAAATTAATAATTTTAGCAGACTCAGAAGTGATTACAAAAATAGGAAACTAATATCGAACAAAGGTCACAACATTTATCAGGACAACTTAATTAACAAATCAAACTGTAACCAAAATATGACCCTAGAATGGCAGAGAATGATCTTGAGTGAAGTCACACACTTGTAAACGTTGTGTGTAGGTTTAAAGGATCCTTTGACTGTTAACAAATACTCCCCTTTTCCACTCAAGTCACTCTCCCCGCCTATCCCAAGTAACCCATAAAGAATTACACAACAAGAGATGTGGACGGCTCGAACGCCACGAGCACACTGAAGCCGTCCGTACCGCAAGTGCAACGCGGCGATAACAATAATAGATATTGTCTCATATAATAAGCTGTGAGACCAATATATTTGTTGTCCTATTGTATATCGTATATTATGATATAAAAATAAATAAACAAGTGAGATTTATCCGTTTTTTGTTAATTCTCTAATTCAGTTTCGTTGATTGTCTGTTATATTTCATGTTTGAAGATTGAAAATACTTAACTACCGTCACTCAACATCAGGTGAAATAGCAGTCAAGCGCCAAGCTGACGTAATTATGATTGCAATTTGCATATTTGCAGCATGAAATTATTAATTTGCAAACAGCTTTGCAAACGGCTTAATCAGTTATTCAGCATAATTGGACCGTTAGTTATTGAACAAGCATGCTGTGGAATTAAATTTGTTTACTTTGAAAAATATACAATTTATAATTCAAACGGTTGTTTATTTTAACAAGACTTCAATTATTCATCGATAAGTCAAGTGGATGGTAAGGGATGCGGTAGTCGCTTTAATTACAGTAGTTCTTTTAGAAATGGCTTTAATTAATACGTCACTGGCTTGGCACCGCCTTCAAAGTGATCAGAAGGTAGCACATACGATGTTATTATAATATGTTTTTGACATTACGAGCCAAAACGCCTGTCGGCCATGATGGTCTGGTCTTACGTAATTTTAACTGTTTCATGACGTCACTATAACAAATCCCTTACAAACGGAGCGTTTGACACAATAATTAGTTTGACGTTTAGTACATCAAGTAACATTGTGACGTCACAAAATGGACGACAGCGTTTTTGACGTTTGGTCTATTAATTATAGACCACCACGCTGGCAAATTGCGGATTAGCAGACTTCACTTACCTACGTAGAGAATTAAGAAAATTCTTAGGTATGCAGGTTTCTTCACAATTTTCCTCACGTTTTTCCTTCACCGTTTGAGACACGTGATATTTAATTTCTTGAAATGCACAATACTGAATCCCCGGACCGTATTCGTACCTACCGAGAAAGACGTACCGCTAAGTGATTTAGCATTCCGGTACGTTGTCGTGTAGAAACCGAAAGGGGTGTGGATTTTCATCCTTCTCCTAACAAGTTATTCCGCTTCCATCTTAGATTGCATCATCACTTACCATCAGGTGAAATTGTAGTCAAGGGCTAACTTGCACCTAAAGAATATAAAAAACAGCTATTCACTGTTGTACATAAATACCTATACACCATACTTTCCCATAAACAGCTGCTTATGTATTCATCCGATTTCGGAGCAGCTCATCTCGATTCGTGCGAGTTTCGTAGAGCCGTACAATACGTCTAATCGCACGTACACAACGCCGAGTCGAAGACTGCCTAATTGAAACGAGCCCGTCGGAGTGGAGAGCGTGACGTTACGTGACGCGATAACGTTTTTCGTTACGGAATTTCTGGATTCGGTCCCCGTACTCAAGGCCCGCGATAGAAGCTATGCAATAGTTTAAAAAACCTGCTACCTCTGAATTGAAAGCAGAGGTCATATCTACGGGGCTATAACGTTTCAAAGCTGTACTGTGCCATATTTAAGCTACGATGTAAAAGTACAGAGTACGATGCTAAACTCCAGCTAAGCGTGGGAGCTGTGCACACGGTAAGCGCTTTTAACAGCTGTTTAGATGCACTTAGGACGCTCGGCGAGTCCACGTAACATAGTTCGATCAAAGTAGATAAACTGGGTAACAAGAAATGATAAAAAGAAAAGTGTGTAAGGAATAACTGGTTTATCTTGCCATTTTCCACTATGCGTAAAAACCGACTAAGAAGAATGCCAGATCCTGACCCAGTCCTAACTCAGAATTTTGCGGAAAATCTAAATGTACTAAAAATATCCAATTTTTAAATAATTGTTTTTTAATAAACCGCTTTTACTGTTAAACTCCGGAATAAAAATCTACCAAAAAAAGTAATTAAATTCATTACGTTATTTCCTCGTAACAAACATTGTTTACTTATTTTTTAAAAACCTTATTTCGACCTTGGGTTCGAGCCCTTTAAAGCGTTTTTATTCCATTTTAATTACTTTAGATTCAAAATGGTTAGAATCCAGAGCTGCGAAGTCTGATCAAAATGTAAAAATAAACTGTCATAACACTGTCAAACTGTCAAAGTCAACTTCTATACATTGTCTGGCATTGTCTTTTAAGCGGCAACGTGAACCAGTGACAGCCATGTGGCTGGTCGATTCTCTTTCAACAAACGCTAACGCTTCGAAAACTAAAACAATGAACAGCCCTTGTAGCCAAGTGGCAAGTCGACTCTCTTTCTCTCTCTTTCTTCGAAAACTAGAAAAATGCATGGGAATGACATTTGCTATCGATAGGTCACGTGATCAAGATCTGTCACTCCCATACATTTTTTTAATTTTCGAAGCGTTTGCGATCGTAGAAAGATAATCGGCGTGCCACTTGCCTACTGGGGCTGGAATGACAGATCCGATCGATAACTTGATCACGCGATCTGTCGATAACAAACGTCATTACCATGCATTTTTCATTTTTCGAAACGTTTGCGACTGTAGAAGGAGAATCTATGTGCCACATGGTTACATACCCAGATCTGGTTGATTTTGACGCCTTGTAGATATTTTACAAATACGTTTCAAAATTGGTCATAGTGATAATAAATGAAATTTGAATCTTTCGTGTGAAAATCCGTCATAATTTTTATTCAGATTCAACCTTTCAACCTTTTGGTTAGAAAGTAAGAGATGATGATAAAAATCGCTACTAGAAACCGACTCAAACCCTGAATAATTAAACTGCCTTGATGTAAGCGCATTACAGAAGTTGCAGCACTAAATAGCTCTTAACCTGAACACTTTGACTCCAATTACACGCGCTCGTAGAACAGTCAACTTTGAATACATTAGGCGTTACTTTTGTGCTGCTAATCTTATAAGTGTTACACTTTATTTGTGTTGCCTCTATTCTATTGCCTCGTTTGTCAAGTTTCAGTCTATGAAGCTTCGTATCATTGACCCATATTTGGTTCACTGTTGAGCACGACTCCTCCTATCAGAATTAGAGGTGTTAAGCTTGTAGTCCAACAAGCTGGTTTAATGCGGATTGGCAGACTTGATATACAAAGAGAATTCAGAAAATTCTCCGGTATGCAGGTTTCCTCACAACGTTTTCCTTCACCGTTTGAAACACGTGGTATTTAATTTCTTAAAATGCACATAACTGAAAAGTTGGTGCATGCCCCTGGCCAGATTTGAACCTATGTCCTCCGAATCGAAGGCCGAATATCCATTAAGCTATCTTGGCTCTTTTTTATTATGAGGTACTGTGTTAAAATCCTAGGTCGGACTTTGAAAGACTTTTCTTAATTGGAAAGTCGGAGTTGGAGATGACACACCGTTGTGCCTCGGAGAGCACGTTAAACCGTCAGTCATGAGGATTTAGCCAAGTGGCACTTCGATTATCTTTCTACAAACGCTAACGCTTTCTACAAAACTAACAAAATGTATGGGAATGACAGATGTGATCGACAACTTGATCACGTGACCTGTAGATAGTGAATGTTTACCATAACGGTTACTTTTTATCCCGATTTTCCCATTGGAATGGGATCTGTAAACTCGCGTGTCACAGCCAATATACCGACAATAAAGCTTGTTAAAAAATTTCATTTAGAAAATAAGAAACAAGCTCGAAACTTGCCCGCGACAACGTCGATGTAAATTAATTACAAAGAACAAAAAATGTAATTAGAAGCGACACTTTAAGTGTTCCTTTTCACTTTCAGACACTCGAGCTTTGTTGGAAACTTCGAGTGTTTCATTCTCTGCGTTTCAATTTAATTACCATTCAAGAATACTCTATGCGGAACTATTTTTTTATATATTTTTTTGTTATTAGAACTTATTTAAATATCTGATAAAAAGATGGAGTAGTTTTTCGCGATAACTTTTTCCCAAGTCAGGTTTTAATGAATCAAAGCATAGTTTATAAGAAAATCTTCCATAAATCCGGATGTGTACATTGTTGGTATTGTAAAAAAAATCGATCTATAAAAATCTGGTGCACCCCCGGTGGTTTCAATCACATAGTACTTAGTTACTCTTGGAAATACGGGGATAAAATTGCTGACAATAAAGCTTTCCAGTACTTTTAGAGCCTATTCTCTACAAACAAACAGAAAAATCGTTCCTCTTTATAATATAAGTTTACGAGTAGATCAAAGTAATCAAAAACATTCAAACATGCCAAATATATTTTACATTTATTTTTAAGCTGTGAATTAGAATTCTGTATTGATGATGACTGGATTTGTTGGAAAATTATGACGCAAAAGTGCCTCTCAGCTGAAGTCGAGAGCAACTGAAAGTTTGACGCGAGTCAGAAAGTTCAGACCTAGTTGTAAAGTGTTGACACGGCGCAAATTATATTTAAGCGCGTCAAATTATGAGTGTTGGTTCTTTTGGATATCTTTTATCTTTATCTATTGAATTTCCTTAATAATTATTAAATTTGGGTTTAAGAGATATCTAAATTTATATAAATTAACATATTTTGTAATGCAACGGAGTTATTAATGAGACCACCTAAAGAAACTTAGTCGTTGGTTAAAAGTTAGTAGTCCTTCAGATGGCGCGTATTGTGAGGAGGTTTCTCACTCAGAAGCCTATCTAAACTGCATAATGAAAAACCTCTGTTGCGGGGCTTCTGACAGAGTTGAGTGAAGGCTGTTTTTTATATTTCTAATGGTGTTTTGAATTTTATAAGCATTGATAATTTTAGCTTTAGTATTAGTATATTGTATTTCGCAGTTAACATAGATAGTAAGCTAATAACTACTAACACTATATAGGTCAATGGCCTGAAATAAACAGATTTTATTTTATTTTATTGATAAAAATATAAAAAAACGTGTATGTAAGTTAATGAGAGATTAACTTAATAGCTACCTTTACTTATTTCATCATTCATTACTTACATAGTAACTAAATGAAATTTACGACGTCTTCAATGTTATATCTCTACAGCAGAATAACGGTAAATCAAATGGAAAGATATTAAAAACAAAAATAAAAAAAACAATATTTTCATACAATACGATAACGAAATATGTACTTTTTTAATTTAAAACTTTTGACCGGAAGCGCGCTAAAGCGGAAAATAAAAACATGATAAAGAGCCTCCGCCGACGCGCCGGGCCGGTATCATGACATTTATTTGTTTATTGACACACAGATAAACTCGGAAATATTGAATACTTTTTATATTGTGATACGATAGCTTTATGCTACAACCGCTTCAAATGCGTCGTTGGATCTGTGGTTGGTATTTGTCTTTAAGTCAGCCATTGACGGTCAAATATTCTCACGTTTCTGCAGCGCAAACAGTAGTGAAGACGTTTGATAAGTCGAGCCGTCATGCACGCAGCGACCAATACACGATCAGTTATAGTCGTGGGTGCTGCAGAAACGTAAGAATAATTGATCGTCAATGGCGTGCATTATACCGCTAACATCGGATAGTTATCGTTAAAAAATCAAAAAATATTACCTTGCCCGCCAAACTGTATTGGATTAGCGTGGTGGGTCTCATCAGGTCTGGGCCTTGGGGGCCATAAAATGAGCTGTAGTGCAATTCACTTCATTGAAGATCACTTGGTATCATCATTAACAACCTATATTCGGCTCACTGCTGAGCTCAGAATGAGAGGGGTTAGGCCAATAGTCCACCACGCTGGCCCAATGCGGATTGGCAGACTTCACACACGCAGAGAATCAAAAAAACTGGTATGCAGATTTCCTCACGATGTTTTTCCTTCACCGTTTGAGACACGTGACATTTAATTTCTTAAAATGCACACAACTGAAAAGTTGGAGGTGCATGCCTCGGACCGGATTCGAACCACTGGGCTATCACGGCTTCACTGCCACTTGGTATAATACTAGTAAACTCCCGCGTCTTTTTCCGCGTAAAATTCAGGTTTTCACAAATCCCGCGGGGACCATCACCACCTTAATAACCTCCGCTATCTTTCAGTTAAAGTCCCATTTAAAACAGTCCAGAGACCCTGGACAAACAGACAGACGGACAGAAAAAGCATTTTTTTTTAAAGTTCGTTTGAGTTTTAATATTGTGTAATTATGTGTAAGCACTTCAGCTAGGTAGATGACATTTCTCAATTGATTTGTTTTTTTTAATAGCTTGATAATAAAGACCAAAATAGTAAATAAGCCAGCAAGCAGCATGTACAGTTATTTTGAAATACTTTAATTTTATTTATATATGTTGATGATTTAATATAAAAGATTTTAAAATATGATGTCAATGTAATATAGGAAGCGATATTTCCCAAGGGGCAACTTACTGTCTTACACACCATATAGATCGTTGGTACCATGACGCTGTGTAAAAAATGTTTGCAATAAATACCTAATCATTGTATAAATTTTATAAATATGTAATATTAAAAAAAATCAAAGGTTTGTAGACGTAACAAAATTGATCGTCAACAGATTTTTATTAAATTCTACTAAAACTTGAATTTCAAACATTTGGTTTCTCTTCTCATAATTATTGTCGCGCGGTTTCTCCGACATCCGATATAAAGTAGCTAATATGATATGAAAGATACGCTTTTGTAAATAAACATGAGTCACACAGCTTTAAAAAGTCTTTCCTTATTTTTACCTTTTGATACTTTGCAAAAGGTTACTAAGGAAAGAAAAATTTAAAGATATCAGAAATCTTTACGACTATTTCATAAATGTTTGTTACTCAATCTTGGCTCAACGGCTAAGCTGATTTTAATGAAACTTGGCACAAAAATAGATTAAAGTTTGGTTTAGCTCTTGTTTTTTATTTCGAAAATGCCATATAAATGCGTGAAACACGTGATAGATTTTCAACAAGTTACGCTTCGGTGTAACAGAGGGTCCGCAGCGATACTTCGCTGTCAGCCGTTATAAATCTGAAACAAACGTTTTCGTTATAAAGAGGACGTTTTTATTGAAAACGGAAACCGTAATGGACGTTTATTGCGTTATTATGTTATCCTTAATCATTGCGGATATGTAATAATGTTATCAATAGTAGTTTTAAAAATTGACGTAGGAAAATCTGTTTAGTAAATTCAGTGGCGATCATAGGGTTGTCAATCAGGGTATGCATTAGTAAGATCTATTAAACATCGATACGGTAGGAACAGTTTTTATAATCGCACTAGCTGATGCCGCGCGGTTTTACCCGCGTGGTTCATGTTCTCGTAGGAATACAGATTTTATGTATAGCCTATTGACTTTTACGACAAATCGGCTATCTAACACTGAAAGAATTTTTCAAATCGGAGTAGTAGTTCCTGAGATTAGCGAGTTTAAACAATCAAAGTGGTTAGCTTTATAATATTACTATAGACTAGCCGTTGCCGTTCCCGTAAGAATACGGAGATAATATATAGCCTTCCTCGATAAATGGGCTATCTAACACTGAAGTAATTTTTAAAATCAGACCAATAGTTCCTGAGATTAGCGCGTTCAAACAAACTCTGCAGCTTTATAATATTTCTATATACTAGCTGATGCCGCGCGGTTTTACCCGCGTGGTTGCCGTTCTCGTAGGAATACAGGGATAATATATAGTCTATAGCCTTCCTCGATAAATGGGCTATATAATTCCTATATATATAGTTCCTGAGATTAGCGCGTGCGAACAAACTTTTCACCTTTATAATATTATTATAGATTAGATCACTGATCATATACTTTGACAAAAATGTCTAGCGAGGCAGGTATACGATAATTGGTCTGAGTAAATACTCTATCAAATAAATCGTATGGCATACATACTCGGTATCCTGGCGTCACTCCAACCGCCTCACCTCACGTATCGTAAATCATCGCACAAACGCCCATACATTTCCACGCGATTATGGCGAGTTATGCTCATGAACTTGCGGGGGATGTTTCACCCCTTATCGTTGTGGCATAGGATGGGGCGGCATATCATTCTGCTGTGTCGCTCACTGGAGATCCAATAAGGGTGGATATGAAACAATATGATGTAATTACGTCTAGATACGTATTTTATTGTAAGGAGTATGGTTTGGCGTTTTTGATGTTAAGTTTTAGACCTTACACTATTCTCATGACACAGAGTGATATAAACTCTGCCTCCGATTCCGGAGGATGTGGTTTCGAATCCGGTACCGGGCATGCAATTCGCATCAAATTGAATATGTTCATTACTTACATAGTAACTAAATGAGATTTACGGCGTCTTCAATGTTATATCTCTACAGCAGAATAACGGTAAATCAAATTGAAAGATATTAAAAACAAAAATAAAATAAAAAAAACAACATTTTCATACAATACGATAACGAAATATGTACTTTTTTAATTTAAAACTTTTGACCGGAAGCGCGCTAAAGCGGAAAATAAAAACATGATAAAGAGCCTCCGCCGACGCGCCGGGCCGGTATCATGACATTTATTTGTTTATTGACACACAGATAAACTCGGAAATATTGAATACTTTTTATATTGTGATACGATAGCTTTTATGCTACAACCGCTTCAAATGCGTCGTTGGATCTGTAGTTGGTATTTGTCTTTAAGTCAGCCATTGTTTCTGCAGCGCAAACAGTAGTGAAGACGTTTGATAAGTCGAGCCGTCATGCACGCAGCGACCAATACACGATCAGTTATAGTCGTGGGTGCTGCAGAAACGTGAGAATAATTGATCGTCAATGGCGTGCATTATACCGCTAACATCGGATAGTTATCGTTAAAAAATCTAAAATTACTACATTGCCCACCAAACTGTATTGGATTAGCGTGGTGGGTCTCATCAGGTCTAGGCCTTGGGGGCCATAAAATGAGCTGTAGTGCAATTCACTTTATTAAAGATCACTTGGTATCATCATTATCAACCCATATTCGGCTCACTGCTGAGCTCAAGTTTCCTCTCAGAATGAGAGAGGGGTTAGGCCAGTATTCCACGCTGGCCCAATGCGGATTGGCAGACTTCACACACGCAGAGAATTAAGAAAATTTTTTGGTATGCAGGCTTCCGCACGGTGTTTTCCTTCACCCTTTGAAACACGTGATATTTAATTTCTTAAAATGCACACAACTGACTGGATTCGAACCCACACTCTCCGGAATCGAAGGCAGAGGTCATATCCACTGGGCTATCACGGCTTCAAACACTATTAAATTGTATAAAATAATAGACAAGTAAACTCTCGCGAATTTTTCCGCGTAAATTTCAGGTTATCACAATACCCGCGGGGACCATGACCTTAATAACCTCGTCTATCTTTCAGTTAAAGTCCCATTTAAAACGGTCTAGGGACCCTGGACAAACAGACAGACGGACAGAAAAACCATTTTTTTTTAAAGTTCGTTTGAGTTTTAATATTGTGTAATTTTCTCAATTGATTTGATGATTATTTAATAGCTTGATAATAAAGACCAAAATAGTGAATAAGCCAGCAGCATATGAGTATACAGTTATTTTGAAAGACACTTTATTTATATTATTGATGAATTAATATAAAAGACTTTAAAATATGATGTCAATGTAATACAGGAAGCGATATTTCCCAAGGGGCAACTTACTGTCTTACACACCATATAGATCGTTGGTACCATGACGCTGTGTAAAAAATGTTTGCAATAAATACTAAATCATTGTTAAATAAATTTTATAAACATGTAATATTAAAAAAAAAAAAAACTTGAATTTCAAACAATTGGTTTGTATTCTCATATACATAGTCTTTGTGTCCCACGGTTTACCCGCCTAGAAAACAATATTTAAATAAGAATATCGAGATAAAAAGTAGCTAATATGATAAATGAAATATGAAAGATATGATTTCGTAAATAAACATGAATCACACAGCTTTAAAACGTCTTTTCTTCTTTTTTCCTTTTGATACTTTGCAAAAGGTTACTAAGGAAAGAAAAATTTAAAGATATCAGAAATCTTTACGACTATTTTATAAATGTTTGTTACTCAGTCTTGGCTCAACGGCTAAGCTGATTTGAATGAAACTTGGCACAAAAATAGATTAAAGTTTGGTTTAGCTCTTGTTTTATATTTTGAAAATGCCATATAAATGTGTGAAACACGTGATATAAATTTTCAACAAGTTACGCTTCGGTGTAACAGAGGGTCCGCAGCGATACTTCGCTGTCAGCCGTTATAAATCTGAAACAAATGGTTTCGTTATAAAGAGGACGTTTTTATTGAAAACGGAAACCGTAATGGACTTTTATTGCGTTATTATGTTATCCTTAATCATTGCGGATATGTAATAATGTTATCAATAGCAGTTTTAAAAATTGACGTAGCATAATCTGTTGAGTAAATTCAGTGATGATCATAGGGTTGTCAATCAGGGTATGCATTAGTAAGATCTATTAAACATCGATACGGTAGGAACAGTTTTTATAATCGCACTAGCAGATGCAGCGCGGTTTTACCCGCGTGGTTCATGTTCTCGTAGGAATACAGATTTAATGTATAGCCTATTGACTTTTACGACAAATCGGCTATCTAACACTGAAAGAATTTTTCAAACCGGAGTAGTAGTTCCTGAGATTAGCGAGTTTAAACAAACAAATATTCATAATTTTTTTTTCCATTAAATCTGACGTCCGATGAAGAAATTCAAAAACAAAACATGAAATTTTAATAAGACGTAGTCACAGGCGTCCACTTCTCTTACATAAAACATAATCCAATACCCTTTCAATATTATCACGAGAAGTTATGTCCCCGAACCTATAAGGGATATTTCATCCCTATCGTTGTATCATCACATGGGGATATTAATAGAGGGCATAAATATCCCCCGCATTGTCGACGACAGGGTGTGGGGTGTAACTTGTAATATTATGATAAAATGATAGAAGAGGAATGTTCCTATTATGTATGTAAACAATAGGAAAAATATTTTTCTTATTATTGTCTACTGAATTCTACGCGACTTCGTCCGCGAATTCAGTTATCACAAATCCCGCGGGAACCATTTATTTTTCCGGGATGACAAGTAACCTATGTGTTAATCCAGAGTAAAATCTATTTCCATCCCAAATTTCAGCCAAATCGCTTCAGTAGCTGTAGCGTAAAAGATGAACAAACATACTTACACACACTTTCACACTTACACACAAACTTTCGCCTTTAAAATTAGTGTGAAGTGTGATATATCTTATACGACAGATATATAATAATGTTTCGTTTTTTTCAATATTTTAATCGTGATTGCCCAGTGGATATGACCTCTGCTTTCGATTCAGAGGGCGAAGGTTCGAATCTGGTCCGGGGCATGCACCACCAACTTTTCAGTTATGTGCATTTTGAGAAATTAAATATCAAAATCTCAAACATTGAAGGAAAAACATCGTAAGGAAACCTTCATACCTGAGAATTTTCTCATTTCTCTACGTGTGTGAAGTCTGCCAATCCGCATTTGGCGTGGTAGACTATTGGTCTAACCCGTACTGAAAGGAGACTCGAGCTCAACAGTGAGCCGAATATGGGTTGTTAGTAATGAACCATGTCTTCCTATAAGACCAATGTTCTCTTTCCTCTGTAGTTAGTCGTAAATACTGATAAGAGTGTGTACGACAATATTTAAAAGTCCGAGGATCGAACTCACTACCTTTCGGTGTTTACTCTGGTACCTTAAACGTAGAGCTATTGACGTTTATGTTGTACCTTATGACCTTATATCCTTATGCGTGATTACACAGAAATATCCTAAAAAATTAGAACCAAAATGTGAACATAAATAATCAGATAATTATTTTAGTTTTGACAGCATGTATTTACTGGTCTTCCGATAACTTTGTTGAAGCTATTATGATGGCTGATAGACAAAAAATTTAGAACCAAGACGAAAGAAACAATATTTCTTTTATTTCGTAGTTCTCAAATGTAATTCTAGATGGCGTTAGTAGTATGCTACCCCTCGGTACCGTTAATTATAAGTCAAAATTTAAATTGTGAATAAAGGCTCATACGTTCAGGGTATAATGCTTATCATTTCCCACGGCGAAAAGACGACCCTGTACAATATAATATGAATAAAAAAATCAAATTTTAAAATGTAACATAATTTACCTGTAAGGTTGTGTTTTATATATAAGATTAATTGCATAACTTTAAGTTTGACAAACAATTTTAAACTTTTCGAGAGACATGTTTGGATTATTTTACTTTCAGCAGTTGGTTAGCGTTATTATACATACATTACTTTAAATATACATATAAAACGAAATCCGCAAACGACATAATACAACAAGTGCTTTTAGTGAGTGCCTGTTTTAATTAACAATCTAATAACTAGTGTTTGTTCTGCGAACTAACGGTTCCGCAAATATAATATAAGCGCCACTTTAAGGCCATAAAGTTGTATAATGGCTGAATATGAGACGTATAAATGTTGGGCCATAGCTTTAGCGATTATCACAAGCGATGCGGCAAAGTACTAGAGCTATTTATGTTAGAGCTGTTACTTATGGGTACTAAAATACAGGGTGGCCGGGGAGTTGACGTTCAAGGGTAAAATTTGAATGCCTTGCAACGAGGAGTATCCGTATAACCATCCATGAATGTTCTACGATTTTGCTTAGTTTAGGAGATAGATTTTTTCTCATGATTTTTTTCCGCAATTTTGACCTAATTGGTCTATGATTTCCTCATTGTACTGAGCACTTTTCGCTAGTTTTGTAGATAATAATAATTGTTTAAACCCACTTTAAACCTACTAAATGCAAATCAATAATTACTTTATACAGGACGGAGACTACTGATACGTAATAAAAGTAATTCTGTTTCTTAGGATGTTTCAATATCTTGTAAGTTATTAAACTTATTAAAAAAGTAAAGGAAATTATAACATTAATTGATTATGAAACACGGCTAAAACTCACGTGATATTACGTCGGAGTATGCCCGACTAGTTTCGAACCCATACGGGGCCCTTAGTCATGAGCTGGTTCTTGCATCGCGGCACGATCCAAACTGCGAAGCGGCTGCGCGACGCGCTGCTGCACGCATTGCGCGCGCGGAGAGGGGTTGAGTGGTGGGGAGTGAAGGTTCCGTTACACTCTCCGACGGTTCATTAATGTCATCTTCATTAGACTCGTCTTCTTGTAAGCAAACCGAACTAATGCTATCTTGTTCCAAGTTTGTTGTATGTGACAATGAAAGAAATAGCGGTTTCCACGCTGTGGGCAGCAACCATCCATGATCTCGATTAAAATTCGGGTGACGACTAATTTCTATCGCTTCACGTATCTTACGAGGTACTAGAAACTTTTCCCTTGACAATACAGAAGCCTTATCAAAACGGATATAATGAGTCGTACCCGAAGCTAGAACATACTCGGCTATTGCTGAACCGTCCGTGTCCACATTCTTCATGCTCCGTATGTGTTCTTTTACCCTTGTGGTGATGTTACGGCGAGTCTCACCGATGTATGATCTACCACAGTCACACGGAATCTTGTACACCCCGGGCACGTTCAGCGGATCCCTATCCTTAGGCGATCGCAGTATACTCTTCACCAGTGCAGGTGGACGAAACCGCGTCACTATGTCAAATCTCCGTTGGAGATAGTGGCTGATTTTGTCCGTCACGCCCTTCACATATGTTAAGTACACTGGTGACCGGTTCACACAGTACGGTTTCCGCCTAGTTGTTGTTTGTGCCCATCTGGAACTCTGACGCCAACTATAGCCATTGTTCTCCAGCGCCTGTCTCACCACTCTTAGTTCGCACTCAATATAGGGTGGGTCACAAAGACTTAGGGCTCGATTTATGAGGCTTCTTGGTACCGACGATATCTGCGACGGATGGTGGTGCGAACTCGCATGGAGATATCTGTTGGTGTGAGTCGGTTTTCGATACACCGTTGTATGTAATTCACCACCAGACCCCCGGATCACCATCACGTCTAAAAATGGCAGACCGCCCTCTTTTTCTTCCTCTTTTGTAAAATGAACCTTCTCATGTAGACTGTTGAGACACTGGAATATTATGGCCAAATCATCCCTGTTTACAATGGCAAACACATCATCCACATAACGCAGCCAAAAACGCGGTCTATACGTCATTTTATCGACCAACTCGCGTTCCACCCACTCCATAAATATATTGGCCACTACAGGTGCAATCGGCGAATTGAATTGAATAACACTCACGATAGTTTAAATTCTAGAAATTATAACATATTAAAAACCTAAAAAAAAATTTTAACCTATTTGGAACACGTCACACGTTTTGTAGCGAAGTATGAATAAAAACAGGTAAAAAAACAGCATATTTTTTAATTCAAATTAAGAAAAAATAGTCATAATTCAGAAATTTATAAGAATTGACTCTGTTTTTCAAAAGCTCATAATTTTTGTATATAAATAAATAATATTGGGTATTTTTTCGTAAGGCACAATAAGTTTTTTTTATAGAAAGTTAAAATAGTGATTGTGCAAAATACAATAATTGAAAAATAATAATTGACAGAACGAAGGCTTTTGCGTTAGTTCCAAAATATTTGGCTTGATTTAAGGAGTAACGCGTTTACCAGAAGACGTGATCGTGGCCCCATTATGAATATTCTCCATTTTGTCGCCATTAAGTTTATTAAAACAATAACAGATTAAATAACACCATCAAAATAAAATGTACAGACGCGGCAAACGGCTTGAGTAATAGACAATTAAAAACGTTCTTTGGGTTTTGTTATGTTCTGTTGTGTTCCGCTTTGATCTAGTTACTAATCTGACATTGCCAAACTTAAGATAAGTTATTTACTGAATTACTTGTCAACATAGTAGGTATAGTAAAATTTACTATCGTTCTCTCTACACAATATTTTATCCTAACAGCTAAAATATATAATAGCCTTCTGTATTTCTATGGTTTCTGGCCATCTACATTTGTAACACTTTTAAGAAAAGAGTAAATAGGAAGTTTTCTAGTATAGCTGTTAAACCATCTTAGACTTCATTTTATCATTGCTTTCCATCAAGCATAATTGTTGTCCAAGTCAGTAGCATGATGCAGAATTCGAGCAGCATGATGGGTCTAGGTAGACTAGACTTCCGTTCTTGCCGACCGCGACCTACGTCTGCGACCGGGTCGCACGACTCACTGCTTAGCATTAATTTATATGGAACACTAAAGCAGTGGGTCTTGGGACCCGGTCGCAGGTCGCGGTCGCGCGTCGAGGTCACCAAGATCGGAATCCTACCTTAAATTCTATGTCCCTTATCTGACAAGAAGAGGTCTGCACTGTAGCGGGTTGTTAAAATAAACTGATAATGCAAAAATGGAAAGGAGCGCTTCTGTCAATATAGTCCAACTGTCGGGGATTGAATATGGGACCTCTCGGATTTACATTCCGGAAAAAGTGAAAAATTTCGCCAAACCGCATGGGAGCAGCGTGGTGGGTAAAACCTACATATCTCCTCTCCTATATGGTAGATGGCTTGGCCCTGTAGTGTGTTGTAAAATAGACTTAAATATCTGCAAAAATATAAAACTCAAATATATAATTAATATCTGCAATAATTTTGTAGAACTACCACCATTTATATAATAAAACTTTATTTTCCCACTACCCGCAATGTACATACTTTTAGCAGTCCGCAACGTAGTGCAGCGCTTAATGAAAATGTTTCCTCTACCCTCATTGTTGCAATTATGTGCATTAAATAAATTGAATGAAAAAAAAAACGCAATAAAAACGATATTTTTAAAAACTAGGTCGATTTCAAGAGCCGCTCGCCTTCGCTTTATTGATACTTCACTGCGGTATTTTTGTTTTTATACAAACCTCTATTTATTGAGCGCGGATTTGTGAAAACATCGTCCTAATTAATATAATGGAGTGCTTCTTTATAATGAAATAAATATTGAAGTAATTTTGCCTGACCAGTTTCGAAACTTTCGGGTGTTCTTATTAAAAGTTATTATAAAAACAGGTACTTGTAATTCGATCTTAGTAGATAGTGTCTGTATACATTGAATAAAATTGTCATGGACTGGTCATAAAAGTCATTAGGTAATCATCATATAAATTAACTTTGTTAATCATACTCGTAATCTTCATTATCAATCTATTTGCACACTACAGGATCAGGGCCTGTAGCTAAGTGGCACGTCGATTCTCTTTCTACAATCGCAAACGCTTCGAAAATTAAATAAAATGTAAGTGGAATGACATTCATCATCGACAGGTCAATTGATCAAGTTATCGATCGGATCTGTCATTCCCATAGATGTTTTTAGTTTTCAAAGCGTTAGTGTTTGTAGAGAGAGAGGATCGATGTGACACATGGCTAAAGACCCAGACCTCCTTCGTTATAGGAAAGAGGATTTGGAGCTTAGACCCACCATGCTGCTTTAATGGAACTTTATCTTTAATGCTGCTTTAATTCTGTACTCAGCTGCTAATGGCAGGCACCAGTTCAATGTAGTTTTCGAGGTACAGGAAAAAATTATTATTAATAGCGCGACCTAGGATTCGTATCTTGGACCTCATGTTCCTAAGCTACACAGGCTAACAACTGGACCAAAGAGGCAAACGTTCGTTCGCAACCTTTTCCGTATCATGGTCTTAAACCGTGCCAAGTTTCATTTGAATTCATTTAGTAGTTTCAGTGTGATGCCCGAATAACAAAACAACACGGACAGACAGACAGACAAAAAAATAGAATAAAAAATGTTTTTAGCATCAGTATCGATTATATAATGCCTCCAGCAAAAAATTTCAAAATATCTTCAATGTGCAGAATGTACAGAAGTCGTATAATAAGTATATATTCTAGATGGCGCTGGCGTCAGTTATGCCACGCTAACGTTTGTTGTTACAAATGGTATAAGTAAAATCTCATATTGCGAATAAATAGAATTCACCCATTTTATTATAAGTATAGATATAGATAGATATATATTTTTATCGTGCAAAATAGTAATAAATGAAGTTACCGCATCGCCACTTATCACCAGATGCGATCGCAGTGAAGTTCTCACTTATCATTAAATAAAAAAAATGTTAAAACTAGGTCGATAAGTAGAACGTGCCCTCAGTTTATCGCCAATTCGCCGCAGTACTTCGTTTTAATGGTGAAATTACAGCCTAATAAACCATCACAGTTATACGTTGATTTACTGGATGAAACATTAATTTATTTACTACATCTTTTGTTTGCGCACTGATAGAATGGCGGTATAAAAGAGAAATAAATTATTTATGTTTAAATGGAAACAGTATATTTATAACATAATAAAACTGACGTTCTTTTGTGTTTTTTAATGTGTTAATCTCTAAAAACAGCGGATGCTAATTAGTTGTTTATGAATTGAAAATAAAATTATACGATAGAAATATTTTATTAAATTTCACCTTCTCACCTTAATGGTAGGCGTTCACATATTCACATCGTGCGTATCGGCCGTGATAGCCCAATGGATATGACCTCTGCCTCCAATTCTGAAGGGTGTCGGTTCGAATCCGGTCCGGGGCATGTACCTCCAACTTTTCATTTGTGTGCAATTGAAGAAGTTAAATATCACGTGTCTCAAACGGTGCAGGAAAACATCATGTGGAAACCTGCATACCAGAGAATTTTCTTAATTCTCTGCGTTTGTTAAGTCTGCCAATCCGCATTGAGCCAGCGCGGTGGACTATTGATCTAAACTCTCATTCTGAGAGGAGACTCGTGCTCAGCAGTGAGCTGAATATGGGTTGGTAACGACGTATCGATATTTGTTTATAAAGTCATTCAAGTGCGTCCACTGATCCGTATCATACGGATCCCATAAAACGGATTCTATCTACGGTAAAATTAAAAATCCGTTTGATGCAATTCGTATGATGCGGATATATGGACGCTTACGTTAAAACCACAACTCCGTACTCATATAGATTGAGGGCATAGACATCACTCGGTTGTAAGTTAATGTTTGGACAGGAGGAGGTTATTATAGATCTTCATCATTAACAACACATTTTCGGCTCACAGTTGACCACGAGTCTCCTCTTAGAATGAGAGGGGTTAAGCTAATAGTCCACTACACTGGCTCAATGCGGATTGGCAGACTTCAAACACGCAGAGTCACCCGGGTCTCAGCTGAAAATCTGCGCTGGGCATTGCTTTCCTGCGATGAACGGCTAATGCTGAGCTGTAAACCCTTTCTGTTTGGTGTCACAGATAGTCATATAATATCTAAGATAGGATGTACTGTTTGTGATACTAAAAAGTGAATAAACTTATTTTCTTTCTTTCTTTCTATTACAGAGAATTAAGAAAATTCTCTGTTATGCAGGTTTCCTCATACTCGTAGATCTTGGATCCATATAATACTGCGAAATATATATATTACCGAGGTGATTTAAGCTTATAACAAACAAGCCTTTACAGTTGAAGCCTGAATAGCTCAACGGCCTGGACACCCGCCGAGAGGTCGTAGTTTCATTTAAATATTGGTCATTAATAAAAAAACATTTGGCAAATATTCTTTAAAAATATATATTGAAAGAAGAATATGCGATAGTCGTTTAAAAATACCGCCGTTAGCAGTACCATTTTCCAAAAGATCTCGTCCATATGTTATGTAAGGAATAAATTTGAAATAAATGCATCTGCCGCTTGCCGTCCGTGTATCTCGGCGACTGCGTCCCTGGGGCACGCTGCACCTATTTACAACTGAGCGAAAGGACAAATCTAAACAAAAGGAACGTGAAGTGTACTACTTCGTTATTGTTATAGTGTTCCGTAGCATTTTTTTTTCAAAGAATCGCAGAGCTTAAATGAAAGGAACTTAAAGAATAGTGTTAGTGTTTTGGTATTACTAAAATGTTCTGAAGCTTTTTTTCTTGACGGAATGAGGCGTAATTAGCGCGTAAATTACAAGCGTAATTTAGTTTATTTTTAATTCCTTTATTTAACTTGGCAATAGTTTACAAGCATTTTAGGCATGTGTCGGTTCAGAATACTGATTATATTTCGATCAAATAGTAATTGAATGGTTTTGAATAATTAAAAAATTAATTTCTGTTTCACATATATTTTGCCAACACTAGTATGTTTTTTTATATTTTTATTCATTACAAGTTAGCCCTTGACTACAATCTCACCTGATCGTAAGTGAGGATGCAATCTAATATGACAGCGGGCTAACTTGTTAGGAAGAGGATGAAAATCCAATCACCTTTCGGATTCTACACGACATCGTACTGGAACGCTAAATAAGTAGTATGGTAACTAGCCACGCCTGTGGCCTCCCACCAGCCAGACCTGGACCATTTAAGAAAACCTCAATCAGCCTAGCCGGGGTCGAACCCAGGACCCAGTATTGTAAATCCACTGCGCATGTTACTGCGCCACGGAGACAGTCAAATTGTGTTACCTAACATAACCTCATTACTACAACTAAAGCAAAACCGTCTTCATATTATAGAACATTTATACCTGTTATTTGTCTGCGGAACTCCGATTCGAGTCAATGCAAATAAACAAGTGTGTGAACGAGCAGAGAGGCGAGTGTTCCACATAAACTGCGGCGCGCTATTGTCTTGAGCGCAATTTGCTGTTCACCAACTATTGATTGCATTAAAACTAGCACAGCAAATATATACATGTACGAGTAGCTCTGGGTTATCATAATACAAATAAAGTTTAAGTGTTTGTCTGTGATTTTGAAATAACTGTGTTTTATCAAGTTTTTATAGTCATTTACATAATGCTAAAACTCATTTTTTTTTAATTTTATCTGTCTCTCTGTTTGTCCGGGCTGAATCTATTAATCATTTTTAAATAAATTTTTTTTAATTAGTATTTGACATAACTGCTTACTTTTATATTTACTATTTACTGGTCTTTGTCATTACTGTTTACTGTTGTATTTTTTAAGTATGACCAACACTCCCGTTCCCTTCCAATTATTCAGATAAAGTCCAAGCCTTTTCAAAAAACTTAAAATGATCGTTACAAAACTTTGTAACTATCATTATCAAATGTTAATGACAATGAATGAGACCAACGGTTTAACCCTCATTCCCAAGGACGAATATATGTTCACACTACAGCGTTTTTAAACAGGACGCTTTTTTGCGAGCTTTATTTCACCTTCATTTAACTTCATACTATATCTGCACGCTTTTTTAACGTTCGTTAAAAAAACTCTCGTGCGAATGAGGGCTTAATGTCTTCCCAGAGGCGCAAGGGTGTTATGCCACCAACTATCCATTTCCATTAATTTTCACTGATTTTCTGTAAGTGTTCAATTACACGAGCGGCAGCTGCTACTGACTGCGGTCGGTAGAGTTGCCACTCCTGTAATTAAAAAAAAAACTCAGTATTCTATACTATAACCCAAGAATTAAAACCTCACGATCTAGCCACATAGGCCGCTAGATGAACAAGACTCTTTTTACCCAGAAATTAGATTATTCGTTTGTTTATTCTTTACAAGTTAGCTCTTGACTACAATCTCACCTGATTAGTGATGATGCAATCTAAGATGGAAGCGGGCGGATGTTAGGAGGACGATGAAAATTCACACCCCTTTTGGCTTCTACACGTTATCTTACCGGAAAAATCGCTTGGCTGTACATTTTTGTCGGTAGAGTAGGTACTAGCCACGGCCGAAGCCTCCCACTAGCAGACCTGGATCAATTAAGAAAATCTCAATCGCCCAGCTCAACCGGGGATTGAAGTTACTGCTAATAAGGTGGTGATTTGACAGTCTGTCAAATCACCACTTTATTGCCAACCTTCTAACCTCTCCGCTATTGAGGTTCTAGTGATTGCAAGTAGTAATCTCTGCCATAACATAACTGAGGCATGGTAAGCGTTTTGTGCTGAGCCAACCGAGCGACAACTTGACAGTGCAGCTGCCGCCCTCTTCTGTGGAATTATGGAAACTAGGAAATCGAGACATCTGAGAATTCCGTAAGATTTAGGTTTAATTGGTCGTTGTATGTCAATCGAAATATGGGTGGGTTTTTCGGTGAGGAAGTTGTTTTGTAGACAAAGGTATTTTTTACAAGATCAACCCCTTTAGCCAAGTCGATTTTCTTTCTACGATTGCAAACGCTTCCAAAATGTATGGGAGTGACATTTGCTATCGACAGATCACGTGATCAAGATCTGCCATACATTTTTCTAGTTTTCGAAGCGTTTGCGATCGTAGAAAGAGAATCGTCGTGCCACTTGGCTATCCTGTCGTGTAGGTTTAAACTGCTTGTTCCGTTAGTAGTAGCACTAGCGGACGCCCGCGAATTCATCCGCGTGGATTTCAGTTTTTCACAAATCCAGCGGGAATCATGGATTTTTCTGGTATGAAAAGTAACCTATATATTAATTAAGAGTAAAATCTATTTCCATTCCAAATTTCAGCTAAATCGCTTCAGTAGCCGCTGCATAAAGGAGGAACAAACATACACACATACTTTCTCATTTATATATTATTGTGATGTGACAGACGAAATCAACGAGCCCCAAGATTATATAAAGAAAACATTATTTAAGCACATCACTACTTAGCCCCAAAGTAGTCTGTGTTATGGGTACTAAACTAGCGGAGTTTTCATATCATTTTTATATTTTGTTTGTTCCTTTCTCCGTAGAAACCCTTGGGCTTTCTTTCATAGGGTATTCTTATTCAAAACTTAGTATACTTTTTCATAGCAATAAAAGTAATAGGGATGATGACAGTTTTTTAAATTGTATATAAATTAAGAGTATACTAATAGCAAAGCAATTTTGTAAAAGTAACAGCGTATCTGCGATCTTTACTTTCGCAGCTACTGGGATTCAAAGGGTCAGATTTGCGGCGCTGCCGCGGATCCCTGAAAAACGCTCCATACAAAATGGCACGAGTTAGTGACGTCGTTGGCTCGCTGATCGTTAGGTTTGCATGGGCGTTCAAACAAAATTACTAATATCTTTGTTATTTGTGCGTTTATGTTTATAGTTCATCTATTGAAAAATGTCACATTTAATGTAAGGAAGCTAAAACTGTATAAATTTTCATCTAATTACGATAAAAAAAAATTAATAGATTTTGAAATTTTATAATCTTATTTATTTTGCAAATATCCAGACAATCTTTGCTTTTTATGTATAAATTAGTAAACATTGACCTTATTTACCCGAATGTATCATAAAAATCAATATATTCAAACCTAGTCATCATCCCCATTGAACTTCTAAATTTTAAACATTACCGAACTTAAACAACATTAAGAAGCTTGCACAGTTCATTGAACTGAACTGAAGCCCATTTAGTCGATTACAAGACCAGATCGGATCGCACGCGATTTGGGAACGAATGGGAATGTTTGGTTTGTACGTGTACGGTGCTGAGCGAATTGGGAGATAACCACTTTGAGGTATGGGTGTTGTCACTAAAGAGAAAACCTTTGTGCTGCATTTAGCAACAGAATCGTACTCCATTTGTGAATTTGTAAAGTTATTTTTTTTAGAAAAAAAATGATTCACGAATTACGCTATACGGAGACACCGTTGATATGGCAATCTATACTAATATTATAAAGCTGAAGAGTTTGTATGTTTGTTTGTTTGTTTGTTTGTTTGTTTGTTTGTTTAATTGAACGCGCTAATCTCAGTGTTAGATAGCCCATTTATCGACGAAGGCTATAGGCTGTATTTTATTCCAGTTTTCTTACGGGAACGGGAACCACGCGGGTGAAACCGCGCGGCGTCTACTAGTCTATACTAATATTATAAAGCTGAAGAGTTTGTTTGTTTGGTTGAACGCGCTAATCTCTGGAACTACTGGTCCGATTTGAAAAATTCTTTCAGTGTTAGATAGTCCATTTATCGAGGAAGGTTACAAGCTATATTTTATCCCCGTATTCCTACGGAAACGGAAACCACGCGGGCGATACCGCGCGGGCATCAGTTAGTTTGAAATAAATCACCTATAAACAGAGAGCCTATGAGTCAGTGATAGCCCGGAATGACCTCTGCCTTCGACTCCGGAGTGTTACTATTAAATAATAATCGTCAAGCATCCGTGGTTGTAGGTTCGAAGGACGTAGGTTCGTATCGAGGCATGCACTTGCAACCTTTCAGTTATGCATTTTAAGAAATTAAATATCACGTGTCTCAAACGATCAACATATACTCGTAGGCTAATAAACTAATATACTTTTCATCCTGAAAAAAATCATGGTTCCCGCGCGATTTGTGAAAAAATGAATTTCAGATGGACAAAGTCGGGCGGGCTAGTAATATAATAATATAAAATTGGTATATACACATACCTTGATAAGCATTAACATAGTCCTTTATAGACCTATTTGAAAAGTTTAGAATTAAATTGAATATCCATTATAACTCTGTAACGAGGGAATCCATTTTGTCGATTATGTAGAATGAACGTTCTCGTAAGTGTGCTCCGAACACTTGCTAATGGATGCCTTGGTAACACACTTCACTTGTACCTACTGCCTATTATTGGAAATCAAACTTTATATATGTACATACTTAATTGCATTTGCAATTAACTCAATTACTACTTATACTTCCAATTATTGGGAATTATATTACTTCATATTATGTACATAAATAATAATTGTTCTTAAATTGACTTAATTACAATTCACTACTAAGCTCATTGAATTAAAATTGTACGTAGATATAACTCAAGGTTTATTGTTTTCTTACTATAAGCAGCTAAGGTCTCTGTTTGTCGCCGAAAATCTATAGATTTTAGATTTTTAAATTATAAAACATTTATTTCTTTCTTTTTGTTGGTCATCGATTTTCATGAAATTTGCTCTGTTGCCTAATTTGGAGTGTACTCGTACTCTAAAGAAAAAAACATTTCGACTTCTTAGTTTTTGATATTTTAGTCTAACAAACATACTAACCTACTTATAAAAAGCACACAATATGTTTATAGGCTAACAAAAAAGAACAATGTTTTCAATTTTACATCGCCGAAGGTCGAATTTATATCCTAATTTTAAGGAGGTCAATATAGTCGATTGGAAATAATCATAAATTTCCCTTTAAACAGAATCAAATGATCTTTGGTAGTAGTGGTTGTAGAAATAAGCGTGGTGATAGTACATCCCTAAGGGATCTCAGTCATAGTGTAACATTTCGGTAGTAAATCGTTTTGCGGTGCGCGTTTGTCGGTATGAAATAGATTGCCGCCCGAAAATGCATGGAACTCGCGATCCGCATGCATGAGCATTTCGATTTGGAATCAAATCCGTATCTCTTTATATGCATTCCGTCACCTAAAACAAGAAATAGTCTAAGAGATAGGACAAAATCGATTCACGCGTGACTGATAATTATGTAAAATTATGAAAAAAAGAATCAAGAACATTTATAAAACATTTTCGTTAAGATTATCAGTGTTATAATATAAATAACACACCGATTTACGCAACCAACCAATCACAAGAATTACATATACGAGCAAATATATAACATTTTTCAATTTATTTCAACATTTAACATTCATGATTTTTAAATAACTGAAGTTATTGGTTTTGTTGTTCGTTCAATAGTCTATACAATAGCCCGCCAACCTGCAGTGGAGCAGGGATGTGGGTTAAGCGCTAAATTACCTAAAAACCTATGCTAATTAGGTTATTCAAAAGTGATGATTCGTTTAAGTAATATAAACCTACTACTGTAGAGAAACGCTGGAAGCTACACAAATCCTCGTAGTTGTTAATTGGGCCAATGTTTTTTGAACTAACTGTGCTGGTATAAAAAATTGCAAGTTCGTTTGATTTTGGGCATCGTTAAAAGTGGCATACCCAACGCTGCTATCAAGCAAAAAAATCTGAATATAGATGTATTGTATGAAAATAAATATACTCTCTAAACAGATGTAAATATTT
This sequence comes from Bicyclus anynana, assembly GCF_947172395.1. Classification (NCBI taxonomy): domain Eukaryota; kingdom Metazoa; phylum Arthropoda; class Insecta; order Lepidoptera; family Nymphalidae; genus Bicyclus; species Bicyclus anynana. Next base: position 18,083,929 of record NC_069084.1, on the reverse strand, counting down.
GATGATAATAAAGAACTTTGCTAATTTATTAAATAACTGTAAAATTGTTCAAATAAGCTAGTTATTGTATTATTATTGGGTCATTCCACGTCAAATCGACCAATAGTTGGACTCGACCCCTTTCGATTTGGATAAATTTTGGTCAGAAGTTTTCTTTTATCCTATAAAAAAAAATTTGTTAAAAAAAAAAATTTTTCTTAAATTTTTTTTTTTTAATCAGTTTGGCGAATCGCGTAATTTTGATATTTTGAACAGTTGAAATTTCATTAAAAAAAAAAAATATTTAAGAAATTTTTTTTTTAACAAATTTCAAAAATTCATATTTTTGAAAAAACAAAAAACACAGTTCCAAAAATTTCAGGATCTTTTAAGATTGGTACAAGGTAGTACACAAAAAAATTTGAGCCAAAAATTTATTGTCGACGGTCTATTTTGACAATTTTCAAAAATTCAAAATTTCACAAATTGGAGATTTTTCAAAATTTTTTTTTGGAATTTTTTTTTTTAATAGCCCCAAGTATCCCCTTTTAAGTTTACCATAATCGATTTTTTTAATTGCAATAGTTTTCGAGATTTTTAAAACATAAATTTAAAAAATATGGAAAATAGTGAAATTTTGGATTTTGCATAACTTTTGAAAAAAATTTTTTTAATTTTTTTTCTTCGGCAGAACTTCGTTATAGGATAAAAGAAAACTTCTGACCAAAATTTATCCAAATCGAAAGGGGTCGAGTCCAACTATTGGTCGATTTGACGTGGAATGACCCTATTTTAAAATATTAAGTAAATAAAATTCTACTAATCCTATTTATATTATAAATGTTTGTATTTTTAACGCCTTTGAAGCGATTTGGCTGAAATTTGAAAAGGAAATAGATTTTTCTCATGATTAACACATAGGCTACTTTTTATCCCAGATGTTCCCACTCCTGGCCTAGGCTTTTACAGGTTCTGTTAGAAGGACAAGTGTAATATGACTCACTTTTCACACTTCAACTGTCGATAGCACTATAACTTATCATAAAGTGAGTTTGTTACAAGTTTTTGCAAAATAAAAAAAGAATGTTCAAGCACTACGAGATTTTATTGTCTAGCTCTTAGATTATAATAAAACGGGTAAACGCAAACTTGTTGTGAAGCTATCTGATGGTTATTGTGCTCAGCCGTGTGTGGAAACAAGTTGGGAGCTTGTCGCGTAGCGCTGACGTGTTAGTCCGTGACGTAGCGATTTGCTACGAACAATGTACTGCGTAGACTACTGCTACGTAGCCGTGTAGCTACGAGTTGTGAAGGCCTCTACGTAGTCCTTTGTTCCTAGTACCTTAAACTTCAAGTAGTTTTCTTAAGGGAAGTTTCTTATATGGTAATGAGGGATCCCAGGCCCAAGATCTTTTGCAAATTAATGTGCGTTTTACTAGTAAATAGCCGACGCCCTGTAGTTTCATCCACATAATTTCCATTCCTGCGAGAATACGGTTATAAAATATAGTCAATGACACTCGTAAATAACGTGGCTTTCTAGTGGTAAAACAATTTTCAAAATCAGTTCAGTAGATCTACAATACCACAAACTTTATTTCTTTATAATATTAGTATAGATACAGGATTTTTTGAAGAGTTCGAACAGAATTTAATACTATGGTCATGCTTATTTTATTTCCCAAGCATTATTTCTGAATTCCTAACTGGAAGGTACAGTTGTCTTGCAGCTGTAATAGGCTGCAGATTTGAAGTGAAGCGTATTGTTGCTTATCGGTACGATTTTAGCCAATTTCTCGAGAATTGGTGGCTTTACAAGTATTACTTGTAGTTTTGTTATCAGAAAATAGCGGAATACCCGCGATTTTGTCCGCGAGAAAACCTTGAATCTTCATTATCTATAGTAATAATATAAAGAAGTAAACTTTGTGAGTTTGAGCGGTTGTAGGGGGTAGCCTCCTGAACCTCATTGAATAATTTTAACAATAGAAAACCACATCAATAGATCTTTTAAGTGTTAGGTATAAGCAATATCGTATCCCCGTATTCCCACATCTACGCGGGTAAAATCGCGGGCATTTGCTAGGTAAAATCTATACGTATAAACATTCCTCATAAATTAGTGCATCCATTGCTAAAAACTTCGTCAAGTAAAATCCACTGCTAAAACATTTAAGCGCACAAACTCGGGATAAGGCTTTGTTGTATACTAAGTTATGATAAAGAAGGCTTGCAGCTTCAAAATCCGTCTAGTAGAGTCAATGATGTGCTCAAACTTTAGTCAATGTCTACTCTACATTTTATTCGTACACTAGACATGTATGTGTTTAAAGAAACAGAAATAACATAACAATACAATGAAAATAAAAATAACACGAAGATACAACTGTTACTTACAATAATAACTAAAGTAATTATTATTTATAAGAAATAATATCGTTTGCCGGTTATTGTGCTCGAGGCACAGCCTAATTATACTTGCATGTGGAGTCGTAGCGTTGTATAACTCGTGGGAACAATCCTTTTTAGACTGTGACAACTAGTGTAATACGAATAACTACAATTTAGTTGTGCCATTTGCTGTGTTAAGGGCAATTTTGCATTAAAATTGCGCAGCTGTACTGCACTGTATATTAGAATGTATAATAAATATGTAGAATAAAAACATTTATAAGCAAGTATGAATGTACTAACAATTAAATTAGATGTAAAACAAAACTACGCCTTAGTAGCTCAACGGTAAAAAGGCCAGAATCTACATCGAGAGGACGTGGTTCGATCCGATTTCTGCGTAGTTGGAGAACAATTGGAATAATGCTCATATTTAAAAATGATATAGAAAAGATTCGATTAAAAAAGGAATAATAGGTACTTATTAAAAGTAAATATTTTGTTGAGAGTACATAGTACATTAATGACAGGCGTCCACTGATCCGCATCGTACGTATGTGACTCATCGCATAAGATGGTTGTTTATATTTTATGGTAGATAAAAATAGAATAGAAAAGAATATATTTTTATTTGTCCACAGACAAATAATAAAATAAAATAAACAAACAGAACATACAAAAATCTGGTCGTGGACAAAAAAGGTATCCACCTCAGCACGATGCCACAGCGAGCTGTGGCGCTGGTTTTCAGGTGAAACCTTGTTTTTCCACGGACGTGTCTACGACTATGGTTAATATTGCACTTACAACAAACCAAATCTATTCCTGATGATAACAAAAAAATCCGTTCACCGTGATAGTCCAGTGGATATGACCTCTGCCTCCGATTCTGGAAGGCGTAGGTTCGAATCCAGTCCGAGGCATGCACCTGTAACTTTTCAGTTGTGTGCTTAAGAAATTAAATATCACGTGTCTCAAACGGTGAAGGAAAACATCGTGAGGAAACCTGCATACCAAAACTTTTCTTAATTCTTTGCGTGTATAAAGTCTGCCAATCCGCATTGGGCCAGCGTGGTGGAGTATTAGCCTAACATTCGAGAGGAGACTTGTGATCAACGGTGAGCCGAATGTTATTTAGAAAATAAATATTTAATAGAAAATTCTCTGGTATGCGGGTTTCCTTACGATGATTTTCCTTCACCGTTTGAGATACATCATTAAAATGCACATATCTCAAAGCAGTGGTCATATCCACTGGGTAGAACAAACTTTTAGAATACTTAATGACTTTTACACCATTCATTAAAGAATCCTACTAATATAATAAACGCGAAAGTTTGTATGGATGTTTGGATGTTTGTTACTCTTTAACGCCGCTACTTAGCAATTTGGCTGAAATTTGGACTGGAAATAGATTTTACTCTGGATTAACACATAGGCTATTTTTTATCCCGAAAACATCCATGATTTTCCCGAGATTTGCGAAAACTGATGGTTTTGATGATATGAATGTTTGTTACTCTTTCACGCCTTGACTACTGAACCGAATTGGCTGAAATTTGGTAATGATATATATTATAGCCTAGATTAACACACATGCTACTTTTTAGTCCAAAAAAATCTATTGTTCCCGAGGGATTTGTGAAAAACAAAATTCCACGTTCAACAAATATATTGCAGTTGTGGGATTCGAACCCACAACCGTGGATGCAGATCCATTGCGCAGACACACGAGGCGGCATTATAAGAGCGAAGCTCCCAGCGATCGTCCAGTCGTCAGGGGACACCTCGATATCTTGGGGTACAAATCGCGAAGAAGCATGTGCTGAGTCAGCAGGGAGTTATCGCCGAGACGCTGTAAGTAACGCCTAATGCCGCCGCTCGCTCGGCGCACAATGCTCGGGCGGACAAAGCGACCCTAACTCAGACTTAAGCCGCGACGAGCGCTCGTTTGCTGTACGGTGCCCACACGTTTGGAGATGGCAGGATAAAGCGAAACTCCTTTGTTGGTCCAGTGGTTAGTGGGGCTTTGGATCGCAAAAATCTGGGTTCGTGTTACGAGTAACTTAAAGTTGTTCTGTGTATGTGTTATGTGTGTGTTCGAGTTAAGTACCGAGCTTTTGTTTTTCAGCTCGGAGTTTGGAAGTTGATGTTGTTACATCCCTTACTTCGGCAAGCTCGTTAAGTTTAGTTAACAATATAATCAGAGTCAAACGTTATCGTCCTAAGTTCACCAACTTTGGGACTCTGGATGGTGATCTGATGGCAGCATGGTGATTCCAATTTTAAGTTAAATTTCATATTCCCATCCAATTTTGTCATAGAATTACGGAATTGATTTTCTGTAGTTAGAATGCCCGATACGATGTTTGTATATCCTGATTCTAATTCTTTGTTATTCTTAGATAGGTAATTTCTATTTAAAAATAAAATAAATAATCCTTTTATTTGACGATAAAAAAGATCAGGCAAAATTTTTCAAGTTGTAGGTTTTTAACTAAAATGAAAAATAAACTGAATGACTTTAATTATTATAAACACAATAAAATTATACATCCAAACTGGTTAAAAGAATAACTTCTGACATTATTTCTGAGATTAATGTAACAGCTTGGTTTGTCCGCTGACTTTGTCCTGCCTTCGAATGGATAGTATCATTCCAAATAAACATAATTTACATTTCAAAAATACTTGTAAAATAAGCCTTTTTGCGAAGAATTAAGCGAATTTGATTAGAAGACCTGAATCATCTTGGTAAGCATTGTTCATATATTCAATTTATACGATGTCCACCAGATCCGCTAGTACTAAATATTTAAAGCAATCTAGTCCCAAGATTCATAAAACGATGGTCACCACAAGCTGTTATACAAGTGTCGCTCTCAGCTGAAGCAGGTCTTGTTTGTAGACATAACCCCGCTAGCGAGACGAGCTAACCTGCACTAGCTTTACATTTTACTATTAAATTACTAATTTCACTGATTACCCACTATGAAACAAGATCTCAGTAACAAGTAGTAACTTATTCTGACATTGTTCGACTAGCGAAGTAGCACTTCCCTAGTCAAACAATGTTATTTCTACCACATTCTTCACTCACTTAGGCGGTAGAAACAAGGATGTTTCTACCGCCTAAGTGTGTGAAGAATGTGGTAGAAACAACAAGGCGGTAGAAACAAGGATGTTTCTACCGCCTTAGTATAGTTACTGGTATATTTGCAGGCACGTAAACTTTATGTTGAGTGACGCAGGGCAAGACGTATTCTTGGTAATCTTTATCAACCCATATTCGGATCACTGCTGAGCTCGAGTTTCGAATGAGAGGGATTAGACCTATAGTCCACCATGCTGGCCCAATGCGGATTGGCAGATTTCACACACGCAGAGAGTTAAGAAAATTCTTTGGTATGCAGGTTTGTTCACGATGTTTTTCCTTCACCGTTTGAGATACGTGATATTTAATTTCTTAAAATGCACATAACTGAATAGTTGGAGGTGCATGCCCCGGACCGGATTCAAACCAACAAGTTCCGTAATCGAAGTCATACGTCTATCATGTCCCTTATACTCTTTTAGCATGGTTGTCTATAGGTGTACTCTCTTCTTATTTAGTCAACAAAAAAAACATAGGTATCCATTTGGTCTTTTAATTAATTACCGACCAGAAAAACGTAAATGAAAATGACCGGGAGATATAGACTAACTATTAACTAACTTTACCGGTTGCAATATTCTGAGCTACTACTTATAATTTTCCAGTGAAAAAGCTTATAAGGTCAGTACATAATAAATGATAAAAGTGTGAGAGGAAACAGCAAGGCATTAATTTTCTAAAATTTTCAATTTGTGGTTTTCAACTAGACAATAGAGCCGAATCGATTCCATAACTTTTCCATTTCTGTTTTCCAATAGAAAAGAGAAAATAGGCGGCGCTGCAGCGAATTTACATGGAAATATCCGCTATTTGCTAACCAATGCAAAACGGAATAACAAAAAAACACCACGAACAACAGGACGTGGTTACAAGAGTTTTTTTTAATTTTGTTTAACTAGGTAATATTGAGTTTACTTTGACTTACGTACCTGAAACTTCCACCAATATTAACCCACTTATATCTTGACACTAACTAGCGGACGCCCGCGACTTCGTCCGCGTTAAATTTAGTTTTTCACAAATCCCTCGGGAAACATGTATTTTTCCGGGATTTCCGGGGAAAAGCCTATTTTTTAATCCGAAGTAAAATATATTTTTCATTCCAAATTTCAGCGAAATCGGTTCAGTAGTTGCGGCGTTAAAGAGTAACAAACATCCATTCAACCTTTCGTGTTTATAATATTAGTAAGAAGTAGGATAGATGCCCGTGATTAAGTGAAATTTAATTTATCACTATCACAGTTCTGACAAACTCAATGACACCTCATATGTCAAAATTCGTTTAACCGTTTGGGCTGTAGGGCGTGCCAAAGAAACGGACATACATACACATACACTTACATACATACATACATACACACATTTACACATACATACATGCACACATACAAATATACACACATACATACGCTTTAAAAAACATAACCGCAGTCGGGTAAAAATTGTGATCATCCCTATTACACCGGTGACCCTACTCTACAGACTGTGAAACACAGCACAGAAATGAGCATGGAGATAATACTTTCACAAAAACCTTATTATTACCAAAAATGTATACAAATGCTAAGTTATAGCATCGCATATCAGGTGTTAAGCCTTCCAAGTCGTCTAATCACTCAAGTAACTAGTTCCCGTTAAAGTTTAACGGTAAGTATGGCTTAGCGCGTGACTTTGCGAGGCTTCACTTAATCTCGCGTAGTGAGACGAGCGTGTAGGTGAACCTGAAACAGACCTTTTGGCTTAATATGTGCAACTCGGGTTAGTTTACAGCCTTTTTAGCTGGCTTAAACCTTATACTTCGATTGTTTTAAGTTGACACGTTAACATCTACTAAGTAGCCTCAAAAGAAGGCTCAGAGTTACCTTGCGGGCTATGGAACGAGTTACGGAGTATGTCGTGGTCGAATCTGCAGGTGGTGAAGCAATGGGCCGAGCACATAGTTCGAATCCGGTCCGGGGCATGCACTTCCGTCTTTTCAGTTGTGTGAATTTTAAGAAATTAAATATCACGGTGAATTAAATATCATCAAACGGTGAAGGAAACCATCGTAAGAAAACCTGCACATCAGAGAATTTTCTTAATTCTTAATTCTCTGTGTGAAGTCTGCCAATTCGCATTGGGCCAGCGTGGAGGACTATTTTGCCTAACCCCTCTCATCCTCAGAGGAGACTCGAGCTCAGCAGTGAGCTGAATATGGGTTGATAGTGATGTTGATGAGACTTTTTTATTATTTACAAGTTAGCCCTTGACTACAATCTCCCCTGATGGTAAGTGATGTTGCAGTCTAATATGGAAGCGGGCTAACTTGTTAGGAGGAGGACGAAAATCCACACCCCTTTTCGGTTTCTACACGAAATCGTATCGGAACGTTAATTCGTTTGGCAGTACGTCTTTGTCGGTAGGTGGTAACTAGCCACGGTCGAAGCCTCCCACCAGCCAGGCCTGGACCAATTAAGAAAATCTCAATCGGCCCAGCCGGTGATCGAACCCAGGACCTCCGTTTTGTAAATCCACCGCGCATACTACTGCGCCACGGAGGCCGTCAAAACAACCGAAAATAACGGATTTTGCTACAGTGTCGGATTAGGGAGGTCTAAGGGCAGACCAATTCGTAGGCGTTCGCTAGTAGATTATAATATATTCGAAAACTTATATAGTTAAAGTTAATGGCTAACAACAGGACTAAGGTCTGAGTAAGTCCAGAGCAAAGTTAATCCTCTATCTTTACTTACTTATTGTTTTCTTTTGTTTTTAGTTTCTAGTTAGACGTGTTCCAAAGTCGCTAGTATCTGCTAGTTTGTTGATAAAATAAACTTAATTAAACTCGTGAATCGTACATTTAATCCGCGAAGTCGGCTCGGGCTCAACGCAGCTGCGAACAGACGTGCCGACAAGTTGGATACCAACTCAACCCAATTATGTGTCTGATTTTGAATAACATTGCATAGCTATACAAGAAATCTTATAATAACATAATATTTTAGATAGAGAGCTTTGAAGAAATTATAGTAGAAGGAAATATTTTTCATAGAGACATAATTATTCCAAGTTTAGTAATATTTCAAGCCTAACGAATAAGTGTGTGTGTGCTTTTTAAATTTCTTAAAGTTACAGTTTTTAACCGACTTCTTGTCTTAAGAAGCCAGAAACCATGGGGTATCGGGTTGCAACTTGATATCAAATCAGTCCATTAGACTTGACTTCAGTGATTGGTAAAAAACCATACACAAGACGACAAAGTAACAATGTTAGGCGGTAGAAGCAGGTATAGCTGCAAAACTTATTGATCAAAACTGGTCTTGAAAATAATATCTAAGTCTCAGTTAATACGTGACGATATAGTTGAACCATGACCAGGATTGGATAGAGTTGGTACGTCTATCGATGGATTATATTTATAGCTTGCGTCGCACAATGAACGTGCAAATAAAATGGCTTTGAGTCTGGCTCAAAATGTTCAGCACCTCGCTCAGTTGGCGCTTCGAGTACTATTCCATATTATAATTTTAATATTTTCGAGTAAGCTGCAATGGGTTTTGGCTCACAAAAGATTTATTTCATATTAATACACAGGAACTTTATGTTTGTACTGCAGAATTTTAATGTAACTTTCTGTATATTAAACTACAATAAGTTTAAAGACCAAAAGCTTTAGTGGTTAACAGTTTATTTATTTTTATACTAGCTCGCTTATTTAACGTTACCTTGCAGTTTTTGTTATATAAATAATCGTATTTAATGTAAATTATTGTATAAGCGTTTGAAGTTACAAAAGGACTTTTAAATTACGACTAATTGAAATAAACGAACTTTGACTTTGATTTGAGTTGACTTGTTAATGAGCTTGGTAATCATTTGCTTTACTATATTACAAATAATTGGCAAGCTTTTTATCAATGTAACCAAACCAAAGTAACCAAAAAAAACGTGTGTCAGCTCGCACGAATGGAGTTTACTCTTTCAGATCGACTGTCTAAATAGGTGTATGGGGCCCCGCAGCATACACTATGTACGTCTCAATACTGACGCCTGAAAAGTGAAAGGTGCGCGACCGAGGAGCAGCAGGCTGTGACGTGCATGCAGCGCACGGTGGAAGATGCGCAGAATAGGTTGCGCACAAAAACGTAACGCTGTCATTTGTTAATCGAATTTTACTACTCATATTTATTTCATACCGGGAGATACCGGGAGATATAAATGAAAAATCGATTGACACACACAACTCGACATAGACAATATTTAGGTATTATTTGTTGAAATAACTTTTGTAGTTTATCATGCGACTAAATTAAATCAAGACAATTTGCCACTTTTGTCCGCCTCAGTTTCAACGCGTTAGTGACATATCTAATAGTATAAAATCTTTGACATTCTCGATAAAATATCGTTTTTCTCTAAAACAAAAGCAAACCACGAGCCAAAAGAAGATAACAGATATACGACCACGAGAGCATCAAAGACAATATTGCTACAATGCTTGAGATTCTACGAAATGTGATTTGTATTTCCTTTATGCTTCGTAAAATTAGCACCAGATCAAAGCGCCTTTTTGTCGGCGACGTGTGTTTGTCTGTGCATAATTTATCACATATCATCGTTGTCTTACAGGACTGCCACAAAACATTTTTCTATACTTATTAATATAAGAAATTAGGAAGGAAAAACATCGTGAGGAAACCTGCATACTTACTCGTACCAGAGAATTCTCTACGTGTGTGAAGTCTGCCAATGCGCATTGGGCCAGTGTGGTGGACTATTAGTCATTATCAACCCATATTCAGCTCACTGCTGAGCTCGAGTCTCCATTCATAATGAGAGGGGTTAGACCAATAGTCCACCACCCTAGCCCAATGCGGATTGGCAGACTTCACACAAACAGAGAATCATGAAAATTCTCTGGTATGCACGTTTCCACGCGATGTTTTTCCTTCACCGTCTGAGACACGTTATATTTAATTTCTTAAAATACACACAACTTAAAAGTTGGAAGTGCATGCCCCGGACCGAATTCGAACCCACGCCCTCCCGAATCGGAGGCAGAGGTCACATCCTGGCTGGGCTATCTATACTATATACCTAATGTAAAAAAGCAAAAAAAAACATGTATGTTTTACCAAATAAAAGATAGCCTGTGAATAAAAAAATGTACACTGTTGTCATAGTAAGTCCTCATTCGCGCGAGAGTTTTTTTAACGCACGTTAAAAAAGAGAACAAATGCATTACCAAGTATATGTTCACACGAAGCTTTTTTTCGAGAAGCGTTGCATTTTCAATTTTGGGTGTTGTAAATAGACCTTCATTTAACTTCATACCATATTTGAACGCTTTTTTAACGGACGTTAAATAAACTCTCGTGCGAATGAGGGCTAACAGCAACGCTCCAAGTCGGCGACAAATCGACAAGATCGCGTCTCTACCCACGTGGCACATCGCCCGGATGCATTCACTGCAAACTATTGAGGGAAGCCTTTTATTCCATTTATTTCTTTTCATTCCTATTACTGGTTAGAGGAAAGAAAATCGAATACATTTTATACTGAACGTACTGATGCAGTTGTATCTCGTAGATCGTGTGTTGCATGAATTTTAAAACAGTTTGTGCAAGCAACTCGAACGTATTCTAAAAATGTAGATATCGATTTTTGGTACAAGCTTCTATTTGCAATGCACGTGGATAAAACGGAAGAAGCAATATATCTATTGAATGCATAAGTAGACATGTTACGCAATTGTCATCATCATTATCATGTAGGCCCTCATCAGCGCCGGCCCGAAGTAAATTTTAGAATGGAGCGAGATCCAATTATAGCGACTCTCCTGTTTGCTCCTAATAATATGTACCTTCCTATACCAATTATAGTGAGTGCAAAGTAAGTATGGTACGTGAAGATCTCGACCGTACTCTGGAGTGACCATCGTTCTTTACCATTTAGGCGCCCTCTAGGATTTGGCGCCTGGAGCGACTGCTCCGTTCGCCATATGGACGGGCCGCCCTGGCCCTCATTCGCACGAGAGTTTTTTAGTCAAGTAGGTATATGTTCACACGACAGTTTTTAAAACACGACACTTTTTAAATATTGGATAGAAGCAGGCGTTACTTTGCGGATGTTCATCCTGAATAGATAAACTAAACTTAGTTCCTCTTAATTATTCTTAATTAATTACTTAAATCTTAACTTAATTCCTAAATTTAGCCTAAACCCTCTCATTCTGAGAGACTCGTGTCCAACACGTACGTGTGAGCCGAATATGGGTTGTTAATGATGAAATTTATCTGAGCAGGGAATCAAACCTAACACTCTTAATTGACAACAACATTAGCAACTGCACCATAGAGGTTGTCAACTCAGTATAGAATAGCTTTTAGTCATGAGTAACCCTTATAGAATTCCGACATTCTGCGAATTCACTCATTTCCGATGTGTTAGATAGAGACAGCGATACATCGTATAATTTTCACAATGTTTTCACTAAAACTGTCAGTATTGTACCGGCATTCGACGCGTGAGCATGTGAATCGAGGTCACACGACCCGATTCCCGAAACGATTTCCGTATATTTGTAAATGTTACGTATATATTCGCGCTGTGGAGTTAAAAGTTGATTACTAACTGAAAGACGTTGCCAAGAATGTCAACAGCTCTGTAAAAATACTGAAAATTTGTGATACCAGTGATTTTTGCAACAAACAAATTACAAATGAAGGTAGAAAACGCATGTCATAACTTACTCGTATTTATTTTATATCATGTACTGTTTTTTTATTGTTAATTAAAATATCTTAACTATTAGCTTATTAATCAAATTTATTTTCATTAAATTATGGACATGTTAATTATGTGACTATAGCGATTTATACTTCATTTTTAATTAACTAGTAAACAGTGCGAATAGAAATAACTTTCAAGGTACTTAAGCACCTTACGTATCTTTGGAAGAAGCATATTATGTTTGCAAACTTACAATAACTCACGAAGGTCTAGCCGCCACTGGCTCTCGCTCTATTCTAGACATTGTTTACTTCTAACACATTTTGTGTAGTCTACGCGTTGTTTAGTTGCCCACGCTTCGCAGTTGGCTGATTAGTTTTGACGTGCGCGTGCGCAGCTCGCATGCATGACGTGTTTTGACAGCAGTCGAATATGCAGCTAAATTAAAAATGAAACAGAAAAAAATATATCAAAGCTTAGAAATATCTTAATAAAAGGTTAATTAAAGATTTTTTAAAGACTGATGAATGTTGTTGGGAACTTGCGTTAAATTAAAATATTTATTTTCAGTAAATTCAAAATTATAATACAAAAACGACATTAGATAAAGAATTACAAAAATTTTGAAAAGTTTGCAGTTTGGAGGCAATCTCCAATAAATTGTGTTTTTCGAGTTATCACGTATTTTTTATAGTCTTTATTTTAAGTAGGCTGGTCTATTTCGGACTTTGTCGCTCCGTAAGACGATATTTGTATTTGTGACTTGTGTTAATTTATTTTGATTTTTTTATTTTAACTTAATTGATTTTTCTCATACATTTTTTGTATAAATGTATGAGGAAAATGAAAGAACCAGAGGTGAATTGCTTACAAAATTCCATTACTATTTATACCAAAATTCTATACTTTATAATACTAGCAAACGCCTGCGACGTCGTCGGCGGGGAATTCGGTTTTTCACAAATTCCGCGGGAACCATTGATTTTTCCGGGATGAAAAGTAGCCTATGTGTTAATCCAGGCTATAATCTATATCTACTTCAAATTTCAGGAAATTCGGTTCAGTAGCCGAGGCGAGAAAGCGTAACAAACATTTATACCATCAAAACTATAAGGTTATCGCAAATCTCGGGAATCTTTTGGATGGATTGGAAATGGATTTTTTTGGGATAAAAGTAGTAATGAGTCTAGTCTAGAGTAAAATCCATTTCCATTCCAGATTTCAGCCAAATCGCTTCAATAGTAGCTGCGTTACAGAGTTACAAACATGCAAACAAACGTACATCCTTACAAACTTTCGCGGTTTATTGGTAGGATAATTATTATTAGTAGGATACCGTGAGATAAATACTCGCCTAGATAGAAATTATCATTTGTTTTGGTTGGCCATTTCCGTTTACTAACTTTAGATATTTTTAGTAGCACAAAGTAGTATTACTACTTAAAATGGATGTTGACTTTACAGAATAACTCATTCATTATGTTGGAAACTTTTGTAATATTTCATACGTTTGCGGGATTCTTTGTAATATGTGACTTTGTAAAGTTGAGTAAATCTTCAAAACTTTGCCGCCACATCTATCAATCTATTACTATTATAAAATTACCAACGAGACTGGTTTTGAAGAAAAATCAGATTTTTTGCTGTATCTAAGAAATTCTTTACAACCAGGAGCGGATCCATTATTCAAAATATGATTGTGGTCACCGTTTACTAGCAGAGTATTTTTAATAACTCTAGGGGCTTAGGTAGCGTTTTCGATGAAAGCTCCCAGGTGGCTTGATTTTACCGACACTTTAAAAAAAATCGTGGCTTATCAATCCGATATAAACAAAATCTCGACAAATTATTCACTTACCTAAACCTTTCAAAGAATCACTTTGTTTGTGTATTAAAATTTATTCGCTTCGTAGAACTTTGTTTTTTATTATCTATACTAATATTTTAAAGCTGAAGAGTTTGTTTGTTTGATTGAACGCACTAATCTCAGGAACTACTGGTCCGATTTGAAAAATTCTTTCAGTGTTAGATAGCCCATTTATCGAGAAAGGCTATAGGCTATATATTATCCCCGTATTCCTACGGGAACGGGAACCACGCGGGTGAAACCGCGCGGCGTCAGCTAGTGTATAGATAAATAAAGATCATTATAGAATACAACATACTATAAGCTTTAGCCTTACACAATCGATGTTATATCGAGAAACCTACAAGCTGATTCTTTGTCAAATAATGCTTATATATATGCTTTTCAACAAACAACTATATAGTCAAAGTTGTTAGGAACATCGACCATAAATATAATCATTCTCATTATACCTAAATAATTACAGAAACTATTCATTTGAGTTGGGACAGAATCTTAATGAATGTACACAATTGTGGTCAATATCCGACCGACGCTAACTATATTTGTTTTGTATTGACTACGACCTCAATCAACTTGACAATGGGGATTAGGGACAAGCTCTCTTATTCCCATTTTCCCGAAGCTAAAGTTTCTGAAAATCTCTTATCTATTATTAAAACCTATGAATTGGAGATCTTGTAAATTGAGTAAGTATTTTAATATTGTAAAAAAATATTAGAGACTTTTTAGAATGTAAACAATCGTTAATGTTATTCATATTAAAATTATGAAACACCGTTAAAACTCATAAATTCAATATTAGTGACAGTTAAATTATTAAATTTAAAAGATTGCGGGTTAGAAAGAAAAATAATTAAAAAAAATAGATTTTTTTTTAATGCTCAATTTATCTCTACAAATGTGGACCTGCAATAGCCAGACAATCCACATTTTAAGATGGGTAAAAATTTGTCAACGTATGCTTCTACCAGAACTAGGTACCTACGGAATAATACGGAAACGAAACGGAGAAATCATGTCCCCAGTCCCCAGCAACTGCGGCAACCCTTTGAAATATCATATTGTAAGGATCTATAGCGAAGGGTTGCTACGAAGCGACAAGCTGGCGACTGGAGTCTTCATGATATTCCGTAGAAAATATCAAAAAATTACGATCGATACGATTGGATAATTAAAGGTTTGGACCATTGAAACCTGCTACCTTCTAAAGCCACTGTCCAAACTACATAATTGGCTACCGTTTTTATTGTATGAGATAAGGGTTCATTTATACGAGCAGCAACTGCTACCGACGACGGCTGCAGTCGACTGCCGTGGACTACCGTCCCAGCTGCCGTTGGCAACTGCTACCGTCGACTGCAGTCGACTGTGAAATGAACCCTTAGATACTATTATGGTAGGAGCAAGGGCTCCCGAAGTTTTAGCCTTCACAAAACGAGGTAAGTCTGGCTATCGCACATTCACGTTCTAATGTTTCTTCATCATTATCAACCCATATGCAACTCACTGTTGAGCACGAGTGTCCTCTCAGAATGAGAGGGGTTAGGCTGATAGTCCACCACGCTGACCCAATGCGAATTGGCAGACTTCACACACGTAGAGAATTGAGAAAATTCTCAAGTATGCAGGATGTTTTTCCTTCACCGTTTCTCAACACGCGATATTTATTTTCTAAAAAGCACTTAATCGATAAATTGGAGGTGCGATCAAATTCGAACCTACGCCCTCTGCATCGAAGGCATATCCACTGGGCTATCACGACTCTAATGTTTACGTCTCAAGAACTATTCGTCAAAAATAACATTTACAGACAACAGCCTACAAAACAATTTGACGTGACACAGAACTTTGTCATTCGTCATAGAGTCATTCAAAATTTTCCTCTAACCTCGTCAGCGTTCACGTTTCAGTGCAAGATAGGCGATGTCACTGGGCACCGTGCCAAACATTCCGGCGTCTAGACGATAACCCACCAGAAAACGTCATTTTATACACTAATTAACTAGAAAACGCTTTATACAAGTAGCTGATATAGCTTTTAATTGTTTAATTATATACTTTTTTAATATTCACAAGTTATAGCTTTTTATAACGTATACATACTTCGAAGGAAATCGTTCGTAACATGATACAAATTTTGGGCAAAATGCCAGCGTTATGAGTAGGAGAAAGACATTTATCTATACTAGTATTAAATATTGTATTTTTTATCAACCGACTTCAAAATAGGAGGAGGATCTCAATTCGACACGTATGTTTTTTTTTAAATATTTGTTACCTCATACTAATTTCGTTATTTACTAACCAATTTTGAAAATTCTTTATTTATTTGAAAGAGTATAACTTCCAGATTGGTCCCATTTAATCAGTTTAGTAATTTTGTGTTAAAAACGAAAAAAAATTAAATACTTCTTTGAAGTCCATTTTTATGTTCAAAATTCAAAATTCATTTATTTCAAGTAGGCTTAGTTTACAAGCACTTTTGAAACGTCAGATTTGATTACTTGTAGACTCTACCACCAGTTCGCAAGGCAGGATTATATTATCACAAATATTTCTGTTTCTACTATACTTATTATTGATACAAAGTTTCGTCATCTTACCAGTAAATTTTTTTAAGAGAAAACACCCTGTGCGGAGGTCATTCACCCAAATACTTTGAACAATTGGTATACACTTTAATGTGATGTATGGTGGGGATATATCTACCAAAACATAGTTGGCCAATTGCCAGGGATTGTGTTGAACACGACATTTATGTACATTTGTATGGTTTCTTTTACATTGTCCATTGAATTGTAATAAAGTGGTGTTTGATGCTTCCACTGCTTGGGTTATTGACATGCCCGGGTGGTTGAGGAATCAGACACTTTAAAAAAACGTCTTTTATTATTCTTCTTCAAATTATTATTGAACTAGTGGGAGTCGCCCAACTTCTACAAACATAAAATATTAGGTACTAGTGATACTCCAGAATAAGCATGAGTATAATATCATCATAATTATCAGTATTGGACTAATTTATCAGCATATTTGAATGACCAACTCGTTTTTAATTAGACGACTTTTTTATTTAGTCTTGAAACTTGACCTACTACGCTGCTTTATTTTGGGTTAGCGGATTGAATGTGCTAATGTTTGATACTTTAACGGTCACTAATGTTAATAATAATGATCAGGATCGACGGATTAATGTGATCGATCCATCGATCCTGGTATGCTATGCAGATAGATATGCTATCTGATCATAGTGAAAGGCTACTACCAGCAACTTTCGCTTAACTGCTGCATCAAGGGTTGGATACAGAAGGCAGTAATTTGTGAGACGGCGCGTATTGTAAGAAGGTTCCTAACTCTGCAGCCATGACTACCGGTTGCTTGGGCACTCAAATGTCTCGCAGCGGGAGCGTTGAATTTTTCAAGAGACGGAGATATAACGCCACCAACGAGCCAACCGGTCACCCAGCTGAGATAATTACTAAAAGATCAGTATTTCATAGGCCGACCTAGAACTAGAAGCTAGGACCTCAGGAGTCGTAGCTACACGGCGTAACCACTGAAACAATATGGTTGTTACAAAATCTTAGGCTACCCAATCTAAATTTGATACCGATTTAGCGTGAGCAAGCCCTAATCCGGGTCGCAGTGTGTCGCCACACTGGCCTCGTCCTATATCAAAGAAACTCGCTTTCCGAGCGGAAAACGACTGAGTTCGAGTGACCAAGCGGCCGAGCTACGCGTCGTCGCTTTTTGTGACACTTATGTCATGACACTTCTAAAGTGGGAAATTTCTAAAGTTTATAGTTCAATAACGTTTGATGAGTATCACTCAAAAAGTCTTTATTTATCGACGTATTATACAGGGTGCTGGGAGTATTTATAAAAGCGTGTGTAACAATAATAAAAGCCTTTATTCGCTGACCTTTTACATTTTGACTTATATACAATACAAATTTTAAATTCAACTATAAATAAAATAAAATATAATTTTAGAAACCACTTTGTAGGTCAGGTTGTCCTGCGACATAGGCCTCCCCCGCTTTTTTCCACTGTCATTCAATAGTTACTTGTAAAACGTAGGTTAGCTGCCTCCATAGTGATCATAATATTTACTCTTTGGCTGCCTCGATGGGTGACAGAAGGGCAGGCCCATTATTTGCGTAAAGGATCAGCCTGGCTGTCCAACGTGAGACTGCGTATTCGTATATCGTATTATAGCGATTAAGATATGTTAGCATAAGTGTCTCATTGTATATTTTTCCTATAAATGAAAAATTAATTAAAAAAGAAAAAAAATTAGGTCATGTATTGATTTTAATAAACATAATATTTTATTTTCAGATACTAATCCGAAAATGCATTTTCTGCCTTGATTTTAATTTATTTGGGATACTGTAAAAATACAGTGAAGTGACGTAAAATTACTCAATGCCACCGAAACAGGGGTCATTGCACCAGAGAAATGCTATTGAAGTCGTTATTATCGAAGAGCAGCAACAGATCCTAAACACTGTGAAACAGTTCAATGACCTCGCCGACAGTATTAGTGCTGTATTCGGCACTATGTAAGTATCAGAATTCACATGAATATATTTACGCTCTAACAAAATCATGTAAGACTCAATTACAGGCAACGATATTAAAATAAAGATATAAGAAATTATAAACATGTTTTTGTCTGTTTCAGTATGTTTCACAATGGCAGTAGTTTTAGAACAAACAGCTGATAATAATAAGTTCAAAAATATGATAAGCGTAAAAGAAGGATCAGATACAAGAGATGTTTATAGTAAGAATTTAACAATAAGAACTAGGTCCTATGCATTTAATAATAGAATAAAACTTAACAATATGAAAAATTCCAAAATAGAAACAAGTAGTTATAAAAGATATGAAGGTGTTGTTAAAGATAAGAAAAAATATGAAATACACATAGGAAATAACAGTGTTTTAAACAGACATTTAAATATACACAGGGATCATGTAGATAAACTTAAATATAATATTAGTTCAGTGAAGGATAACATTAAGAAAAACAGAGTTAAAAGAGAAGAAAAAGTGCACAAATGTGATAGCTTCTCATTCAAGAAGGGAAAATCATATATATCCCATCCCCATATCGGTGATAATGATAATGTCAATTATTCTGGGAGCACGTATTGTACAACAGTTATAAGTGGTAAGTATTCAAATTGTAATTTTTTTTAATAAAATAAAAATTTGATACCGTCTCCACTTGTGATAAGTGGAGACGATGATAATCTCTATTTGCGCGGTATTCAATTAGAGCCTAGTATAAAATATTACGATATAATATATCTACTAATATTTTCAGCGCCAGAAGGATATGTTGTTCAGCTGACGTTCGTTGACATGTTCCATATAGAAGAGCACCCGGATTGTAGTTATGATTATTTAGAAGTAAGTATAATAGTAGTTTCAACATGTTATTTGATGTTATAAATTAAAGAAGACAAAATAATACAAGAGAAAAACAACTTAAAAAGTTAGATGACCAAATATCATCAATCAGTACAAAAATTATTTAGGCCAATTAAACACCAAATGCTTATACAATTATAAAGATCTATTATTAGTATTTTATTATTTTATATGACTTCTAATGGCCTAGATTGGAGCCCGTGCTTATAGGTATGAGGATATAAAATGAAAGACCAAATTCAAACTCTTAGACATCACCTTGTGTTTACTAGATTCGTGATGGAGACAAAGGATATTACAACCTTTTGAGCAAAGTGTGTGGAGAGAAGTTTCCACCACAAATCACCACGACGGGTCCCAATGCTTGGCTGAAGTTTTATTCTGATGACACAATAGAATATAAGGGCTTCCGGATCCAAATTGATTTCATTACAAAGGACACTAGCGGTGAGATAACTTTTGGATTTTATGTTTAATTTAAAATTTGCTATGAATGTAATACATAAATTCAGATTTCATCATCATCATCATCATTATCAGCATCACCATCATCATCATCATCATCATCGTCATCATATTTTGTATTTTCATTGAGCTTATGAAAACTAATACTGTCCAAATTTTTCAAAAGTATTTTTTGTTAATCAAAACACTTTAAATTTTTCATCATCATCGGCCTGTATCCATCAACTGCTTTCCGAGAGCGCGCCACCACACACGATCCTCTTTCTTCATCCAACTACTTCCCGTTACCTTCTTAATGTCATCGGATCTTCTGGCTTCATTTTCACTCAATCATGTACAATAGCATTATTTGTTAGGACAGGCTAAAATTATTTGAATTCACTTGAATTTGAATGTTAGTATAATTTCTGAATGTTAGTATAATTAAAAAAAAAAACAATTTATATTTTGTTTTAGCCAGCATTCCGGAGTCATGTGCCACATCACTGTCGGGGAAGTACGGCAGTTTTGATTCAGAAAATTTAAATGAAGACTGCAAAGACAGAACTACGAACCAAGCGCTTGACTATCTTTGGAGCATCGACGTACCAGATGGGCATAGAGTAACGTTATTCACTAACTATTAATTTTTACATTTTTTTAATAAACACACGTATAGTTAATAAGTGAATGCACTAATTTATAAATTCGCATCGGTACATGCGAATTTATAAATTAGTGCACCTATTTGTATCAATAAGTTTGATATAGAAAATAGGGCATTGCATAGAATAACCCATTTATACTCTTTGCAACAATGACGGCCTCCGTAGCGCAGTGGTATGCGCGGTGGATTTTTAGACGGAGGTCCTGGGTTCGATCCCCGGCTGGGCCGATTGAGGTTTTCTTAATTGGTCCAGGTCTGGCTGGTGGGAGGATTCGGCCGTAGCTAGTTACCACCCTACCGACGAAGACGTACCGCCAAGCGATTTAGTGTTCCGGTACGATGTCGTGTAGAAACCGAAAGGAGTATGGATTTTCATCCTCCTCCTAACATACATAGATGGAAGTGGGCTAACTAGCCCACTTCCATCTTAGACTGCATCATCACTTACCATCAGGTGAGATTGTAGTCAAGGGCTAACTTGTAAAGAAATAAAAAAAAAATGTTTTACAAAACCGTGTCAATTCGTCAATTTGTTAAAAAAAAGAGGAAAAAATATGCCTAGATTTTTGTTTCATAAATATTCTTTTTACATCTATGATTGATATGATTTCTTACTATCATGAAATTTTGCAGATCTACCTTAATTTCACCACATACATGGTCGGTGAACCCAACGAGTGTGACAAAAACTTCGTACAAGTTTTTGGAAGTATACTGGAATATGAAGAAAAGTACGTGTCTTCTAACTTTTTATGAATACTAATAAAAAATAGACATTGATTTTCTATCTTCTAATTGATTATACCCATTTTAGGAAGTGCATTTTCTTAACCTTTGAATTTTAGAAGTCTATTCTTAAAACTGCCGGAAATTGCATGAAATAAACTATTTTGGATTAACTTTCTTTTAGACTAGCACATTACTGTGGATCAGTGGCTATGCCGGTGATCACGCCGGGGCCCAGTGCCAAGGCCGGCGAGGTTATAGAGGACGATGACCAAGGCAACATAATGCACGTCCGACTTTACGCGGCGAAAGAACAAAGGACGAAAACTTTTATTGACGCTACGTTCACCGCTTTTCGGACTTTGGATTTGTATAAAAATAGTAAGATTACCGCTTTCTATAATTAGAAAATTTAATAAGGCAAACTTACCATTGTTCAAGTTATCGTGTTTTTTTCAAGTTTTCCGTGCAATCCGCCATTTTGTCTATTTTTCAATGAAGAAGTTGTATTCCGAATTTCAAATTTAACTTTAAACACAATCCTTAAGGTTGATTTGCTTAGCATTTGGGATTTTATTTACCAATAATTCATAAACTGTCAAAGAAAAATTGGCCAGTTTTAAGTGAAATTTTCTATATGATTGTGCGTTCTTTTATTATAAGAGGTCAATGAACAAAGCACTTCAGCGACATCTAATAAAAATGCATAAATGTATCTATCAGTTCTGCAACTTTGGTATAATTGAAGATGGCGATGGCATACCAATCTCACTAAATCATCTGGATTAGGTCGTGAATTTTTGTATTTTACAGATACATGCGATGCAGAAACCGAATTTGACTGTCAGGACAACACTTGCATCGACATCGATTTGAAATGCAACAATTATGCCAACTGCAGGCTCAAAGCTGATGAAGAGAAGGATCTATGCAAGGTACGAGCACCTAAATATAGGTAAAGTAAAAAAAAAAAACAAAATATTTTCCTGACATACATGCAAAACACGCAAAACTTACATAAACATTGCCTGAAGAGATTGATTTTATCAATAAAACCGTCTTTGCATGTTCACGTACTTTTTTTGTTTTTCATGTTCGTTATGATTTTGCTATTCTGAAAAAACGAATACATTTTTAAATAAACTTGTTTCAGTTTCATGCTTTTCAATGTAATACTTTGAAATTTTCAGTTTCAAACGGATATAACAAGCTTAAACGGTTTAAATTCTGTGCTTATAACATTGGTAGAATGAGGCTCTTCTCTTAATTTGAAAGTAAGTGGAGTAGAAGAACATTAACAGTTTTTTATTCTTACAGCATACGACCGAATCTCTAATCCAACAACCTCGTATTCAACTCATCGTGAGCATCTTCGGCGTCATCCTCTCCGGCATCAGCTTGGTGATCTGCTTCAAGTGTATTAAGAAACTGTACAATGACCACAAAGTCATTAAAGTAAGTGATAATTAAAAAAAAAAAACTAACTCTTATATTTAAATACTAGACACGACTCCGTTTTTTGTTCCCTAGGGAAACAAGGATTTTTACGGGATAAAATGTGCTGCTCCAGGCATTGGACCTTAGAACATAGGCATCCATAGGCATTTGGTATAAAGATAAATTTTTTATCTCCATACCAAATTTCGTTCAAATTGGTTTAGCCGTGAAAAGGTAACAAACGGACTGACTGACTTTCTGTAGGTGTTTATAATATTAGTATGGATTCTGCCAACAATTTCTTTTATTTAAACATTATTAAATATATTTTACATTAATGGTTTATAAAAATTAAAGGTTCTATCCATTAGTTCACTTTAAAAAATTAATAAATTTTCAAGAATAAGTTCATTTCAGATCTTTAATAAATCAATTTAAAATTAAACTAACAAAAGCAAATACAAATATATTTTTAGAGCAAGAATTTCATAATTTTGCTTTAACAAAATTATTTTTGCACGGTTCATAAAAGAGTGAAAGGAGTTCAGGTCGTATTTTGGGATATAATCCGAGCTCTTTCAACTCGACATCTAAAGAAAATGTAACACTCAAAAAAGGAGTAATTGTATCCTGTAGGCGCCGACGCTTTATAAGTCGTTACTTCAAAGCTACAACATGTAATGGCGTGTAACGACGCGACATGCGATAATGTTCCAAAGGCTGGGACGGGAACAATTTGGGTCATATGAAAGTAAAGGAAATTTACGAACAAATATTAAGTTAAGAGTACCTAAACAGTTGGTTAGTAACAATTTTTGATGACTTCGTTATTAATAAGAGTTGGGAGGAGGGTAGTTTATGAACTAAATAGCCAAAATTGTCCTACAAATTTTGTGGTATGTTTTCTCGTTTTGTTATCGGAAAATTAATTTGGTAGTAATCAATTGTAAAAATGTTCCCCGGATCCTGGACTATTTCTTTTATATTTTTGTAAGTGAGGTAGGTAAGTAGGAGAATAGGTCATAAAGTATTTTTCACTTTTCTTTTTCTGAATAAAGGAAAATATGACAAAACAACATTTGCCGGGTCAGCTAGTTACGTATACAAAGCACGATATAGCTTAAATCACTTAATAGGGCAATTAATTTACTGTTATCTTAGTTACCATTAGGGGATTATCGTTCAGTGTGAGTTTATTTATGTAATAAAGGGCAAGATTCAATTACGATGCAATACGGTATTGAGTTCATATTGATCTAATAAAGCAAATAACTTGATTCAGTTCTTTCAACTTATTATGTAACTAGAGAACGCCTTTTCACAAATCCTGAAGAAACCCTGTGTCAATCCAGGGTATAATTAATCTCCGGTTCAAATTTCAACCAAATTGATGAAGTAGTTTTTGCGTTTAAAACTAACAAACATCCATACGAACTTATGCGTTTATAATATTAGTAGTTAAAAAACACTCATTGAACATATAAAAATATAGGAACAGATCCACCTATCGTGTGAAGATAAGTTAGACAGCATGATTGGCAGTCGACTTATACTGGATCAGAAGAGAATGGATGGCGACAGCGAGCCGCGGGAAAGCCTGGAAAGAGACAATCATGTCAATCAATCAATCAAACATACAAATGAGATGTTCAAACAGCAGAGAAATTTGCAACAGAAACTACGCGTAAGATAACATTAACTACAACTTCTTTGCTAAGACACGATATGCTAATGATATTACTGAGACACTTTTGATATAGTCAAGAACAATATTATCTCAATAGGTACATAATTTATAACGCAAATTCTATAACAAATCATTTTAATATTTCAGCCAATGAGTATTGACTCAGACTACATCCTTGAGAGCGATCTAGATCTTGAAGAAGAGCTATTGCACCAAAATGCAAAAAATAGATTCCCTAAAACAGAGCAACTATTTGAAGAAAGATCAAGAAGAAACGGAATTGAAAATATAAAAATAGAAGACAACAAACAGATCGTCAAAGAAGAAGCGTCAGACATAAAAGATAAAAAAATGGAACGAAATGAAAGAAGCAAAAATAAAGAATACAAGCATGATTTCAATGAAAAAGAAACATTGACAAGAAGCCAAGAGGCTGAAGAAAGAGATGAAGTACATGAATTAAGAGATGTGTCAGTCAGTGTTCCAGATACCAAACAAACTGGGTGTCAAACAAGGGACAGTTTGTTCGAAACAGCTCCAATATTACCACTGAATGGTGAGTAATGAATAGGAAATAGTCATTATAGGTAAATGGAAGTTTACCTGTATAGTTGTAAAACTACATACGAGACACCAGAAGGCGGTGTTTAATTTTTGTAGTATCAATAATTTACAATTTGGTATATTTTTTGAGTTTAACATTAACCAATGTTCTAGGTTCAGGCAACGCCAATAGCAGAAGCTTATCCAAGTTAAGGCAATCCAGTGCGAGTGTAGTTAGGCCGTCGCCCCCTCAGATTAAGCCCTCAGATATTGTCATCGAAGTCATCAAACCAATTGCAGAGGAGGAGCGTAAACCACGTAAGTTGATAAACGTTAAATATTCTTTTGCGATAATCATATTTTTTGTTTACACAAGCTGACGCCGCGCGGTTTTACCCGCGTGGTTCCCATTCTTGTAGGAATATGGGGATAATATATAGCCTTCTTCGATAAATGGGTTATCTAGTACAGAAATAATTTTTGAAATCGGACCAGTAGTTCTTGAGATTAGCGTGTTCAATCAAACAAACAAACCCGCTCCCCTCCTAATAGGGTCAGAAGAGTTAAGGTAAGAGTGAGTACCGTTGAGCTTATAAATTAAATTTTAATAAAATTAAAGTAATTAATAGTTGAGAGCGTAAGTGTTGTATACGAGCAACTAATGTTATAATTAAATCATATATTTCTGATTGTACTTACGCGGAAACTTGTAGACATGGGTGGATGAGTTGATATTTTATAAAACATGTTTTATGAGACTTTTTACTAGCTTAAAGTAATTAATGTTAAGCGGCAGTTGTCTAATGCCGGCTTTGATTCCACTTAGCCTACTGGTATTTGTGTTTCCTGCCACATAAAACTTGAATATTTCTGCCGCCTATAAAGTGAATAGGCATCTTCCTTGGCGAGCGCTTTCTAAATTAGACCTCATCACTTTTTATCTGGCCTGATTGTAGTATTAGCAAGCCTAATATAGTAAATACTTTAAAACTATCATTATGCCTACAAGAACAAAGTCGCGAGTTGGTATATAATAATTTGAATATGCAAATTTTTGTTGACAGTGAAAAAAGTCCCGGACCGTCGTCCCATAAGAGCGGAAACTACCCGATCAGCCCCGGATGTCATTATTTTAGCAAAGCCAACGCCTTGAGTAACCAGTGAGATCAATGACCTCGAAACACTCGAAGCAGTCAGGGACTTATAATGATGAAACCAAACGGAAGCGGGGATGTCTTTAATAGTGTTTCATAATCTCATACGCAGAAAAACCAAAGTCACCGACATAACTCAACAAGTCGCGAAGCTGAAGTGGCAATGACCGGGTCACATAGTTTGAAGAGCCGATCGACATTTTGGTCTCAAGGTGCTGTTATGGCGACCCCGCACTAGGAAACGCAGTGTTCCACGCCAGGTGGATTGACGATATCAACCGATTCGCAGGCATTCGCTGGATGCAGGCGGCTCAGGATCGTGATGTTTGGAAGTCCCTACAAAAGGCCTATGTCCTGCAGTGGACGTCCATCGGCTGATATGATGATGAATCTCATAAGACAGATAGAAGAACATTACGTATAAAACAGACAACATTGAGATCGAATATAGTGCGTGCCTATCTATATCTAAGTCAGTTAAGCAAGATAAAAGCGACTGATATGGTAGCTCCACGTAGTATTTATAGTTTATGTTGATAAGTTCCGGTTGTTTCAAGGTCATAACTCATTAGAGCTCCCTGCATCTGCAAGATAAGAAAGAAAGAAAGTAAATAAATTTATTCATATCAAAAAGTTACATACAGTAACCTATTCTTATGACAGAATGTCTGTCTGTAACCCTTAAAAAGAAAGGGTGTACAGCTAAGCATAATATGCTGTGTACTACATACAAGCACAATACACGGCGCTGATTTTCAGCTGAGATCCGTGTGACGTCACAGCTAATATGAACTAAATTAAAATAAGCAGTAAATATGTGTTGAATTTATAAATAAACAATTATACTAATTAAACTACAGATATATACAGTAATTAAAGATCACTCGCACGTGTACCTACATTTATTGTTAACGAGACGAAGTGTTTCTGTGGAATTGTTTAATAATATTTTCACTGGTGACAACGCGGCGTCCATATATGGACCTTCTGTAAGAGAGAGAGTGGACGCCGAACGATAAAATGGTTGGTCGGACGCCGGATGGCTCTTATGGGTTATAACCCTTAGCGCATTGCATTTAATCCTGCATTTGTTTGTTTTCTAGCTGATATTTTTTGAGCGTTTGTAAAACGGTTGAATATTTGGAATGTGCTTTTGGTGATTTTTAGTTTTTTTAGTGCTATTGTATTTATAAATAAAAGCTTTGGAACGCTTTGAACGTTAATATGTAGTTTTCCGTGGCAGTGGTGTCGAACTAATTGTTCAATTGTCCAATATTTTTGGATATTCAGTTTTTTACGGTTAACTTTATTTCTTTACGTTTCATTTATTAATTCGGATGTTCCTATTTACTATGAAATACCTATTTAAATTAATTACCTGAGAAAGAGAAGTTTTGGAGATTAGACTGAACGGAATAACAGATCAATAATTTAAAATTGGTCTTTCGGTTCTGCTTTCCTCTTTTTATCGTCCTTTATAATTTTGTCAAAGTAATCAGTATACAGTAGCAATAATAAAAATATTATATAATACTTATATTATGTATATAAGATAAGAACATGTAAATAAATTTCTCGTATTCATTATATACATATTATATAAAGTATTGTTTTATTTATTTTAATTAAATAATTCATTCATATAGAACCATGATAGCCCTGTGGATATGATATCTTCCTCCGATTCCGGAGGGTGTGGGTTCGAATCTGGTCCGGGGCATGCAACTCCAACTTTTCAGTTGTGTGCATTTTAAGAAATTAAATCACGTGTCTCAAACGGTGAAGGAAAACATCGTGAGGAAACCTGCATACCAGAGAATTTTCTTAAGTCTCTGCGTGTGTGAAGTCTGCCAATCTGCATTGGGCCAGCGTGGTGGACTAAGGCCTTACCCCTCTTATTCTGAGAGAAAACTCGTGCTCAGCAGTGAGCCGAATATGGGTTGTTATTGATGATGATGATGACCGGGATAACATACTATTATTAGAACCCGTATACTCCAGTTGTGCGTCGCAGTCTGTTCTTAAACAGTTTTCGTACAGTTTTCTAAATTAATGTGATACAATAATACGATTAATTTTTTTATTTGGTACGATTTAACTCTTTTTATTCGTTACAAGTTAGCCCTTGACTACAATCTCACCTGATGGTAAGTGATGATGCAATCTAAGATTAAAGCGGGCTAACTTGTTATGAGGAAGATGAAATCCACACCCCTTCCGGTTTCTACACGACATCGTACCGGAATGCTAAATCGCTTAGCGGTACGTCTTTGCAGGTAGGGCGATAACTAGCCACGACCGAAGCCTCCTACCAGCCAGACCTAGTTCAAATTAAGAAAACCTCAATCAGCCCTGTCGGGAATCGAATCCAGGACCTCCGTCTCGTAAATCCACTACGCATACCACTGCGCCACGGAGGCCGTCAAAACTCTAAAACCACAGACAGATTTAAAAAATTCTTTCACCACAGACAAAGTCACTTCACGATTAACATAATTTAAATCCCTGCATCGCCTCGGGAATAAGATATATGCGAGTAAAACAGCAGACGTCTGCTAGTGTGATAAATGAAAATCAAAATCAAAATCAAAAATCATTTATTTCAAGTAGGCTCAGTTTACAAGCACTATTGACACGTCAGTTGACTATTTGTAAAGATTCTACCACCGGTTCGGAAGGCAGGTTCTGCTGAGAAGATACCGGCAAGAAACTCAACAGTTTCTCTTTTGAAAAAGTCATACAGTATTCTAATTTACAATTGATAACAATTACTGTTTACATTTCTTATAGTTTTACTTCCTGTGTGAAGGTGGAAGCTGATCCATGAAATATAATTAAAACTAATACAGAAACAGAATAAAGACGTTTCAAATTGAGAATTCTTTTAATCATTCACCGGAGGGATTGAACAAGTTCTAGTTTATTCGGGAGGTCGTTGACCCCACTGGCCGGGCGCCAACGCCGGCCCGAAATTATCCTCTCAACGTGGAAATGCATAATAGGCTTAATTTATTCCGCTTTAGTCTTTACGCTAAAGTGTGAGAAAGAAAAATAGCTTTTAATATAGCGTTTACCCGTTAGCTGGAGCTGGCTTTGGCAGGGAAGATAATTTTTTTTTTGCTGTTTTCCTGAAATTCTAATTAGCCATATTTTTATACCTTGAGAGAACATGCTTGAGGGAAGATGGTTTACTTGGTAAGTAGAAAATTATCGTCTATAACATAACAATATCTTATTGACAATATCTGGGTGCTCGGATTTTCTCATTGAATTATATTCACTTATAGAATACTAGCAGACGCTGCGCGGTTTCACCCGCGTGGTTCCCGTTCCCATAAGAATACGGAGATAAATGGGCTATCTAACACTGAAAGAATTTTTCAAATCGGACCAGTAGTTCCTGAGATTAGCGTATTAATGCAAACAAACAAACTCGTCAGCTTTATAATTTATAGTACTAATAGATACACTCACATACAATATAATCGGAAGAAAAGAGAAGTTACAAAATCAAGACCAAGATGATGTATTGGTGCATTACATTTTGCACTGACTGATTGATTATTTTTCCTTGTTGTGATAGTTTTCTTTTTTTTTTTTAATTTTATGTACTTATTTTACTCTAAATATATTTCACAAACAGATCACAAATCGAAATATGACGGTAATACATTAACAAAATTAAAAAAAAGTCCAATGACATCCCACACTATAGGATTAATGAGTAAAAAAACCCATCCATAATGGTAATGTTATTAAATTATGTACCCTAATAAAAGTTAGCCCTTGATTGCAATCTCACCTGATGGTAAGTGATGATGCAATCTAAGACGAAAGCGGACTAATTTGTAAGGCGTAGGATGAAAATCCACACCTATTTCGCTTTCTACACGACAATTTCCGGAAGTATAAATCGCTTGGCGGTACGTTTTGCAGGTAGAATGGTAACTCGCCACGGCCGAAGCCTCCCACCAGCCAGACCTGGACAAATTAGGAAAACCTCAATCGGCCCAGCCAGGACCCAGGACCTCCTTTTTCTAACTCCACCGCGAACCTCTGCGCCACCGAGGCCGTCTAACTTTCTCGGCATGAGCAATAATTACGGTTTTCTCGTACAAGTCTCTTAGCTATACAGCAGACGGACAGACGGACGCACAGTCGAAGGGTTCCTTGTTGATTACTAAATACAAAAAGCCTTAATCTCTAAGGGGGTCAGTTGCCCCTGCCCCTTATCGACGCCCTAGCAATAAACTATGAGGATGTCGAAGTACCTCACGTAACTAGATTACCGAAGGCTCAGGAGGCTCGTAAACAGCTATTATGACGCGCTAATAGACGAGCCCTAATGGTAAACATTACTCTCCGATACCCATTATCGGGGCACTAGTCGTGTGGGAGGAATAGTTCCTCGCACGCACATTAAGTTCTACGTATAGTTTCTTGAGTACTGTACTCGTATTGTTTGGTTGTTGAACGCTGAGTCTATGTCTATCTATCGGCCTAGTCATTTAATTCGATGCCGGCTTTTAATGTCAAATTAGGTGGCTAATTTAACTAGATCGCTGCGAAAATTATTCTAAGAATAACAGAATAATTTATTGATAATTATCAGCAGCCTGTTTTAAAGATCCAATATAGGATTACGCTTCTCTTTTAATTTGGAAGAAAGGATTTTGGACCTTGATCCTTCGGATAATAATCATTTAGCACTATAATTATCCCGCGACTTCGTCCGCGTTAATCCAGGGTATTATCTGTCTTTGTTTTAAATTTCAGCCGAATCAGTTCTGTAGTTGCGGTGATAAAGAGTAACAAACATCCACACAAACTTTCACGTTTACAATATCAGTAGGATTATGTCATACGGCCAAAAGTAAAACAACGTGGGAGTATGCCGTTATTCTACCCTTTAACTACAATATTGATCAAGGATAACGCTGATACTATCAGATGGAAATCAGGACCACCTACCACAAGCGGACTTAGCCCAACTATCTTGCGTCCGATAGTAGTAGGGCTAAGTAGCTCCCCTACTCCGCTCGTGTCGCATCCCAGCCAAGTAACTAACAATGTAATGCTAACGGGACGATAACTCACTCACTCACTTAATAGTGAATTAAGTGAGTGAGTGAGTTATCACACTCACTACCGAACCGGCTACTGAAAACCTAAGTGACAGACATGGCGGTATAAAGTTTGACCCTAAAATATAATTAAAATATTCTAATACAGTTATTTTTATCACAGTTAATATAGGAACAATCTGTTATTAACATGTTCTGAAGGTAAAGTTACTTTCTTTGATAATGTGTAAATTGAAGTTGGCAACCTAATTTTGGATGGGAAGTTTAATTTTAATCTGCTTAATTAAAACTTGAAAACTCGTCTAATTATACGTTCAAGGTACATGGCAGTGTGTCGTGGAAAGTTTTCGAGTTTCTGAGTACGTAGAAAGTATGGAAAAGTGGTTCAGTAGGCACAGTGGTTAGGATCACGAGATCCTAGGTTCAGAGTGGTCGGCTATGTAATACTGAACTCTTTATTCTTCTATTGAAGTCTGAAAAGATAACAAGACAATTCAATAAAAGGATATTCGTCGTACCATTTAAATATGACCAGTATTTCCTTTCCCTCTCTTCCTTCCTCTCTCCTCTTCTGGGTTCTCGTTCCCGTTGGATTACGGAGAAAGATATATAGCCTATAGCCTTCCTCGATAAATGGGATATCTAACACTGAAAGAATTTTTCAAATCGGACCAGTAGTTCCAGAGATTAGCGCGTTCAACCACACAAACAAATTCTTCGGCTTTATAATATTAGTAAAGATACAAATATAATAGGTACAAAATAATCAAAAAATAGAAATCGGTCAAGTCAGTTTATTTTGTACAAATCATTGTTGTTGCAAATAAAACGAAATATAAAAAACGACTTAGTTTTATTTTCAAAAGAATTACAAATTTAACAATACGTATAAATTACATTACTCTACTATGCACACTATTTACATTTTATTGTTAAATTTATTTATTTTTATAAAATATTAAAACTATTAAAATATAAATAACTTACAATATAACGTTGGATAGATAGTTAATATTATTGTTTTAAAATTGTATTTTGTGTTCCGTCTAACGGCCTCTACACATTGGCGTAGGCGTTCTACGTACGCGACGTAGACGCGACAATCGCGTCGCATTTTCGTGGCGCTTGATAGAGTCAATACTAAAACCTCACAAGTTCCATGAATTCTCAGAGTTGTTCAGTCAGATCAAAATATTTTAATTTATTAATGACATATTATTTTTTACTTTAATAAAGTTAGATTGAATAACAAATTGTAAATCGCAAGATAATCTCTATTAAGGTAAACTTAATGCCGATTTTTTTATAAATACACATAGCTGTTTTTGTCTTAATTATAAACCAAATACCATTATATAGTGGAAATCTACCGTTGAATTATAGATTTGTAATACTTGCTTCAATTCAAGCAAGTTTTTCCAAACGTCTTTTTATCAAAGAAGTAAGTTAGATAAAACTAATTGAATCAGATAAAACAAAGGGTCACAAACTTAAAACTTCTCCAGTATCTTCCTCACTTCCGTAGAGCAAGGGCGGCTTTATTTCCTGTTCATAACTCGGAACTCACCCCTCCACTAATTCGTTCAACAAATTAGTTACTCCAAACTACGACACGACAATTATTGCCATAACTTTGGCGATAAACAATTATTGAATAATTAAATCAAGGGTAACATTTAAACGAGGGTGTGAAGTAAGGTAATTGGTAAACAAATAGGTTAAATTACCTATTTAACTTTCTTTATAAGCAACTTCCAAATAGGAGAGAGATTTTCTTTTGGCTGTTTGTGCGTTTGTTTCTTATCCGCCGGTTTGGTAAATTTATGAAGAATTGGTAGAATCTTTACAAATAGTCAACTGACTTTTCAAAAGTGCTTGTAAACTGAGCCTATTTGAATTAAACGAATTTTGATGGGTTCCTTTTTAGGTCATTCAAGGAACACAATATTTTGAAAAGCACTCTGATAAAGCCTCATGAACTTCTCTAATACTTACCTTTTTGTTGGAAACATTTTTAATGATGCCTGGTAAGCTTATTATAATTAAAACGTAATATTGTACAAGCAATAATTAGATTGCTTCTGTACTTGTATTGTAATAAGATCATTTGTTGTTAAGTGCTATAATATTTATAATAAGTAGTAAATAAAATTAACTATTTGACAGAATATGACATTAGACATAGTATATTATTATAGATATAAGTATTTTTTTTATTCTGACAATTGAATTCATAAATAAGATTTCTTAATTTCTCATAAACATTTATACTGTATTTATTTTTATAAATAAAAATGTTATTTTTATTAAACAATAACATGGAAGACTTTTAAATTTTTGATTATATAAGAACATATGTTAAAAATGTCTATCTTTTGGTAATACACTAAATACACTAAAGCTTGCACTAAATAAAAAAAATAACTCAAAAGCATATAACTCCAACCTCAATTTATCGAAATAACAATACAGAATAACTACATAAATTTTCTTAAAAATCCTAAAATGAATGGAAAAATTTTATACATTTCCCGACTATGTAGTACAGTTTTACAAATTGGAGTTTTATAATCATTGTATGGCTTATCCGGCTTTAATTATTCTGATAGCTATTGTACAATTTTAATTAACTTGAACTTTAATTATTGATAACAGCTCTTTGTGGCAGTTGAGTTGGGCTTAATTCTGTGACATTGATTTTGTTAATCGCGTAAAATGCACAATTTTTTACGTATTTATCAGAAAGTTCATTATTGTTATACATATTTTAAATGACATACACAGAATGGGAAAAATGTCGACAACAATTTCGTGGATTTTCGAAGAAAACGCAACACTGGCTATACTTTTTTTTATATCAAACAATACCATAGATAGAACGGCAGTATTACAATAATTATACTCTTATTATCAGTATTATTAACAATGTCGATATTATCGATATCTTAAATGATAAACAACATTATCGATGAATCGGCATCACTTTGCGATCAGCAATAACACCCATTCTTACACTAAGTTCTTCGTTATCTAGGAGCCTCGATGTCGGCTTTCACAACAAACTTCCTACTACTAGAAGGGGAGTCGACACCGTAGAAGCACACACTTCTCTGGGGGTAGATCCGCTTGATATCGACAGAGGAACCCAAGTTCCTTGGCAGTGTCTTAGCTTTAAAGTCACTTTTGAGGCAATAGTCGTATATGAGTTTTGGCCCTTCGTCGAAGTGTTGGCTGTAGTAGCCGTCGCATGTCTCGAATGACACGCTCTTTGACAGGCTGTCGTAGCAGACATGGGGGTGGTAGGAACCCTCGGGGCGGGCGCGCGGCTCGTAGGGCGCGGCGGACCCCCAGGGTGGGGTCGGCGCCCAGGGCGCGGGCCCCGAGGGTCAGCCTCAGCGAAGCGGCTTGGACACGATGATGACGTCAGGCGCTGAGCGCGTGGTCTCGGTGCTCATGGGTCGCCGGTCCGGGAATTTCTTCTCTGTTAACAAACAGTGTGATTGAATATTCAAGTACAAGATTGAATATTATACATATTATTAAACGCAAGCTAATAAATAATAATAAATAAATAAATAAATATACTTAAACAACACACTATCTAGCCAAAGTAAGCATACAGAGCAGCTTGTGTTATGGGTGCTAAGATAGTTGATATTATAATATTAATATACATTTATATACTACATATAAATACTTATATAATGTATAAATACACACAGACACTGGAAGACACCCATGCTCATCACACAAATATTTTCAAGTTGTGGGAATCGAACCCACGGCCGTGGATGCAGAAAGCAGGGTCACTGCCCACTGCGCCACGCGGCTGTCAAAAAAAGCTTTTAGGAAAGTCTCATTATAGTGTTAATTATTATATATATAATAAAAATGCTTGGTATTAAACTGCATTAAACCACAGTGTGCTCAGTTCTAGATAAATTGTAAAATGGTGGTAAACAAAAAAGAATATACCTTGGCTGAGTTTGTTGTGGGTTCTTCTCGGTCCAAGGCGCGTTTAGAACGCTCCTAACTTTAATTTTAAGTTTTCGACTATTATTACCACCATTAGATAAATTAAATAAATGACATAACTTGACATTTAAAAAGTGCTTGAATTTTGATTTTATTTTCATATTATAAGTAAGTAAATGCTAAGTAAAGCTGCATAACGGCAGAAATGATATGCTATCCATATGTGCTTATTTCTGCTGCTAAACAGCATTGCTGTGTTTTCATTTAAAAGGTATGGCTGCCGATGTAATGTGTTGTAATTTCCAAATCTTTTTGGCAGTTTATTATAACAAAATGCTCTAACAGTATTTGTAATATCAACGTGATTCATTAATTAGTATCACTAATGTGATAGTAATTATTAACTTTGATAGCAGAAAATAGTTAATTATGTTAAATAATGCATTTAATACTAAAGAGACTTAATACCAGGATAAGCACCGTTTCATACTCATAACCATAACACTTTTCTGTTCTTTACCTAAACTCATAACAGTAAAAGTATTCAGAAAACAAAAAAAATACTAATGCAAACATTTTACTTTATTCTAAAAAAGAATTAGTTTAAATTCTTAGCCCGGAGTTGAAAAATTGGTGGTGTTAAACCCCTGAGCACGCCAATCTGCATTGGATCAACGTGGTGGGTCTACGCTCCATATCCCCTCTCCTATAAAGTGGAAAAGGGTGTGGATTTTCATCCTCCTCCTAACAAGTTAGCCCGCTTCCATCTTAGACTGCATCATCACTTACCATCAGGTGAGATTGTAGTCAAGGGCTAACTTGTAAAGAATAAAAAAAAAAAAAAAAGCCTGTAGTAGGCTATTAAAATAGGCTGATAATCATGATGATTACTATAAACTAACTTTTTAATTTCATTACAAAATGCACATGCATAAATGACATTTCATAATCAAAGAGTTTAAAAAAGATATAAGATATTATTTAAAATAGATATACTAGTTAAACATAGTACAAGAGCGCGCGGCCTCTCTGTAGCGCGGCCTTCACCCGTCTTATCACGATACGCTTATGTATGGCTCTCTAAGATAAACTCGGCTCAACTTTTGTAGGCTTCGCTGTTTTATCTTCGAGGGCTGGTGATTCGGTGAGTTGTTTAACTTTGTTTTCCTCATTTAACCCTTAATACAAGAGGGGGAGATTTTTGGGAAGATATTTTTGCTCTATCGATTCAACGGGATCTCTAAACAAAATCTGAGACAATTGCGTTTATCTTCGCTTGTGAAATAATAGAAATTATCATTTTTAATAAGGAAATGATGAATTTCTTAAAATGTCTCTTTTGATTCAATATTACTCGTTACAAATGGACAAAGTTAACTTGTAGACCGAACATTTAAAATGAAATAATTTGATTTCTTTTTCATATTGTAAAGTTCAATTGTATGGATATTGATAGTTTGGTCGTTTTTCACGTTTTTCATAGTTAAAAAATAGTGCACATAGACTTATCTTAATATTATAAAGCTAAAAAGATTGTTTGTTTGTTTGTTTGCTTAATCTCAAGAACTAGTACTTTGAATTGAAAATATATTTTAAGCTCAGTCGAATTATCGAAAATGGCTACATCACGCTCACACCACACCACATCAACAATAAAGATCAATATAGTTGAGAATCAATAAAATAATATGGCAAAAACTAGAAATAATATTCAAAAATTATGTATGAATTATTCAAAAATCATTAAAAGCAAGGTATATCCTATACATACGAGTATGTCAGTAGCCCGTCGAAACTGAGGCTCTCTTAAAAGTGGCTTAATTTTATTTAGTAGTATTGTAAACAACAAAAGTAATTAACAAATATTACCTAAATATTGTCTACGATGTCGAGTTGCGTGTTCAAGAAGTGAAACAACTTTATATACATAAATATTATATAAGTAAACATACAATTGTGCATGTGTGCATACTGTGGAGTAGCTAAATTCGGATCACTTTTTGGGGTGATTTAGTAGGCACGTAACATGACTATAATAGAACTAGCTGACGTTTCGACGTTGGTTCCCGTTCCCGTAGGAATACGGGAATTATATATAACTTATAGCCTCCCTCGATAAATGGGCTATCTAACACTGAAAGAATTTTACAAATCGGATCAATAGTGCCTGAGATTTCGGCGTTCAATCAAAAAAACTCTTCAGCTTTATAATATTAGTATAGATATCTTTGATTAAAAATGTTAAAAAGGGTTTTCACGCTGACAGTCGCAGGCATTCACTAGTTTTTATGTACAGGACGATAACATGAGCATTTAAACAGTTATTGCAAAGATATATGAGGAAAATAACCATTTCTGGTAAGTATTTTTTTTTAATCATGATATTTGTATGCAACAGAGGCGAAGAATGCATACAAGCCGATCCCCGCCGGGTTACCTTTAAAAATCCATGCGTATTCATTATTGTACTGAATCTAGATTACTCTGATGGTAGAGGACGCTGTATGAATTTCCTTTTCTTTGGGACGGCTTATCTTCATCTAAATTCCATCCTTCGCCACTGGTATGCAAACAAAGTGTACTACAGTAAATGAGGGTACTTCCAAGTGTCCACTTACGTGGTTTCTCCTCGCGCTCGGTGGCCTGTCTGATCAGCTCGATGGTGATCTGCGAGGTGTTGGTCTGAGGAGGCGAAGGCCTGGCGATGGTGGCTCCCGAGTAGCCGAACGTGGAGAAACCTCTGCTGTTCGTTGTGCCCGAACCTAGTGATGAAGATGATGACTTAAGTTGAATGAATAATTCATTGACTGTACATTCACAGTACTGTTGAGATAAGCTAGCTTCACCATAACCACCATAACATCGACACGACAATAGTCTAAGGAGCGGGTATCGAACCCAGGACCTCTTTCGGTTTTAAACCTACCTTTTCCCCTTATATAACGCGTGCATCTATACATTCATTTTAATGGCTACAGGGTCTTGTCAGTTCTAAGAAGAGGGGACTCAGAGCTCAAACCCAAAAAGCTGCTCAATCAATGTAGACTGGCGGGTGATAATGCTACATCTGTAAATATCAATATCTTAACATACGTACGCAGCGATAATTTATTAAATATAGTTGTACGTTCGTATGTAAACAGCATTTTATGAAAAAAAAATCGTCTAAATAAATATTTGATCTAAATTTTTACACACAATTCTGAGATAATATATCCTACTAACATTATCAACGCGTAAGTTTGTATGCATGTATGTTTGACTGGATGTTTGTTACTCTTTAACGCCGCTACTACTAAAGCGATTTGGCTGAAATTTGGAATGGAAACAGATTTTACTCTGGATTAACATTGCTATTTTTCATCCCGGAAAAATCCACGGTTCCCGCGGGATTTGTGAAAAACTGAGTTCCACGCGGACGAAAATAGAAATAACCAAACAGATCAAACCAAAACTTTGAAACAACTGGAAACGATTCGAACTGCACGGTCCAGAAACAACAATCAAAGTATAATTAATTATTTTAATATTTCAATTCAAATGAACGGGTGAACAAGCATACCTGGTTATTTCAGCATAGAAAAAATAATAATTTCTACTCAATCCTATTAAACGTTCGCAAATAAAATTCATCTTGTCTACCAAACGGCAAATATTCAACGATGTTTCTGTGATCCATAGGGTGAAAACCGGTAGCGATCACCGAATGGTTAGAGGCACGTTGAATATCAACGTTCAGCTGGAACGGTATCGACTGGTGAAGTCTACGCTCCGACCTACTCGTGCCCATATTCAAAACCCCGAGTCCTTTCAACTAGAACTGCAGAACCGCTTTGATTGCCTAGCAAATTGCGAAACTGTGGACGATCTGAACAACAGGTTTGTGGAAACTGTCCATTCCGTTGGGTCTAAGTTCTATAAGACCCACCGTACGAAAAGAACCAAAAAGTTCTCAGACCATACACTTAAACTCATGGAAGAGAGGCAAGAAATGAGATTGCAGTCTTCAGCAGATGCGTCAAAATACCGACAAATCAGTAGACAGATCTCTAAGTCGCAAACCAGTGACTTGCGAAACTTCAATACCGAGCGTATTAAAAATGCGATTGAAAACAATCGCGGCTCAAAAGTTTTCGCCAGAGATCTGTCTATTGGACAGAGGCAGCTGACGCGTTTGAAGACCGAGCACGGTAATCTGATTTCTTCCAAGCCCGAGTTATTAAGTGAGGTCGAGAAGTTCTATGGACAGCTATACATGACTACTCAGCAGCCTGTTGACAACTTGGCTAAAGACCCCAGAGCCAAGTTGACCCGACACTATACCGAAGATATCCCGGACGTCAGCCTATACGAGATTAGTGTGGCTCTCAAACAACTGAAGAACAATAAGGCGCCAGGTGAGGACGGAATCACAGCAGAACTCCTGAAAGCGGGTGGAAAACCGATACTTAAAGTCCTTCAGCGATTGTTCAATTCCGTCATTCACGAGGGCACGACGCCTGAGGCGTGGCATAGGAGCGTGGTGGTTCTGTTCTTCAAAAAAGGTGACAACACCTTGCTGAAGAATTACAGACCCATCTCGCTGCTAAGCCATGTTTACAAATTGTTCTCGAGAGTCATTACGAATCGTCTCGCTAATAGGTTTGACGACTTCCAGCCTCCCGAACAAGCCGGTTTCCGAAAAGGCTTTAGTACCATAGACCACATCCATACGCTGCGGCAGGTTATACAGAAGACTCACGAGTATAACCAGCCACTTTGCTTAGCGTTTGTGGACTATGAGAAAGCCTTCGATTCGGTGGAAACCTGGGCTGTGCTAAGGTCATTGCAGAGATGCCGAATTGATTACAGGTATATCCAAGCGTTGAAGTGCTTGTACGAAAACGCCACTATGTCAGTCCGTATTCAGGATCAGACTACGAGGCCAATCCAGTTGCAGCGAGGAGTGCGTCAGGGAGATGTGATCTCTCCGAAGCTATTTACCGCCGCATTGGAAGACGTCTTTAAGCTTCTGGACTGGGGCGGACTTGGCATCAACATCAATGGCGAGTACATCACTCAACTGCGGTTCGCGGATGATGTAGTCATCATGGCACAGACTCTGGATGACCTTAGTACCATGCTCAATGACCTCAGCAGCGTTTCTCAACAGGTGGGCCTGAAAATGAACATGGGCAAAACAAAAATAATGTGT
The DNA here is from genome assembly GCF_947172395.1 of Bicyclus anynana. Classification (NCBI taxonomy): domain Eukaryota; kingdom Metazoa; phylum Arthropoda; class Insecta; order Lepidoptera; family Nymphalidae; genus Bicyclus; species Bicyclus anynana. The sequence continues at coordinate 18,043,471 of NC_069084.1, read as the reverse complement.
AATGCTCATGTATCGCTCCACCCAGTTATAGTTGAGAACGCTGCACTCGAAATTGTAGACGAATACATATACCTAGGACATATGATCCAGTTAGGTAGGTCCAATTTCGAGAAAGAGGTGAACCGTCGAATCCAACTCGGCTGGGCTGCATTCGGGAAACTTCGCGACATCTTTTCGTCCGAAATTCCTCAGTGCCTGAAGACAAAAGTCTTCGAACAGTGCGTGTTGCCAGTGATGACCTATGGTTCCGAGACTTGGTCGCTAACTATGGGCCTCATAAGAAGGCTCAGAGTCACACAGCGGGCGATGGAACGAGCTATGTTAGGAGTATCTCTGCGTGATCGAATCAGAAATGAGGAGATCCGCAGAAGAACCAAAGTCACCGACATAGCTCAACGAGTTGCGAAGCTGAAGTGGCAATGGGCGGGGCACATAGTGCGAAGAGCCGATGGACGTTGGGGTCCCAAAGTGCTGGAATGGCGACCCCGCACTAGTAAGCGCAGTGTTGGCCGACCCCCCACCAGGTGGACTGACGACATCAAGCGAGTCGCAGGGATTCGCTGGATGCAGTTGGCTCAGTATCGTGATGTTTGGAAGTCCCTACAAAAGGCCTATGTCCTGCAGTGGACGTCCATCGGCTGATATGATGATGATGATGAAATAAAATAATTTCGCAAAATAATAAACCGAGCCGTATTGGAATCGTTAGACACTGATCAAAGGGAAATGTTTATTTTTATTCACAAAAACAAGACTCCTCGAAAATATATTTAATAGGCAAAGAGTTGGCGGAGAGAAATCTTAAAACATTAGTAATTTTTCATGCGACCGAATGTAGAAATAGATGTTGAACTTATTAATAAGCGATAAGAGAAAAGTTGTGGTTTTATAGTGGAACGTTCCCGTCCAAATAATAATTATAAACAGTTTGTATTACGAGAATTTTAATGCCTTGTGGCGTTTTCAACAATAGTTTTAATCACTTATTCGATGTACCACGATCCAACTTGCTGATAAGTGAAGTGAGAAAACTAATTGACATTCACAAAAAACATAAAATATTATAAATCATTTAAAAATGTATATTATAAATATTATTTTAATGAAAGTTACATTTAATTACTCAGGTTACGATAGAAAATCGGTGGATTTTGGCTCGCTTTTATGTAGAAAACTACAACATCTAAATTAGTATTTCTGTTGGGGGACTAGTACTCTACTGGCAATATATTATCTGTCTTTAAATAATACTTGTTTTACTAAACCGCCAGGCCAATATCAACAGAGTTAATGGTCTAATAATAAATTTATAGCCAAGAAGTTAAACTGTAAGATTTAACAAAATATATACGACGAGTAGGTGTATAATTAATATCGACGAAAAGATATTGACTGCGTGTGATTGCGCTGAATAAATGTCATAGTAACCATATGCTCCCTGACTATAATGTTTGCGTATTCAAATTAAATCTTCTACCATATTGATTTCGTCTTATTTTTTGCGAGAAAAGAACAATTTTTCCTTTCATTTTATTTGCCTTTCATTTTTCTTCTTTGAGCAAATTACTTATGATATCTGAAGTCTAAACGTTATATCTAACAGATAAATGGCAATGAAACTAGGTATACGGTAAACAAATAGACAATAATATATGATAGGTACAAAGTAAATTTAATATTTAGTTTTGATAATAAATAGAGAAGAAAGAAATATTTTTGTACTAATGTTTGATCTTAGCGTCCACACATCTGCATCGTATGAGTACGTAAGTATAGGACGCATCGCATCAAACGGTCCATAGTATTATTTGTATAGAAAGTCATACAAGTGCGTCCACTGATCCGCATCGTACAGATCGCATGAATCTACCGTAAAATTAAAAATCGATGTGCCTGCCTTTAACGTTTTTCGGTTGGTGGGAGGCTTCGGCCGCGGCTAGTTACCACCCTACCGACAAAGACGTACCGCCAAGCGATTTAGCGTTCCGGTACGATGTCGTGTAGAAACCGAAAAGGGGTGTGGATTCTCATCCTTCTCCTAACAAGTTAGTCCGCTTCCATCTTAGACTGCATCATCACTTACCATCAGGTGAGATTGTAGTTTTTATTGGGCTAACTTGTAAAGAAAATAAAAACGTTCTCTTCAAGGCACGGGGAAAGGAGCTAAGTATTTCAAAGCCCGCTTTAAAAATTTTCGGCACACTGTTGAGCACGAATCTCCTCTCAGAATGAGAGGGGTTAGGCCAAAAGTTCACCACGCGGGCCCAATGCAGATTGGCAGAATTCACACACGTAGAGAATTATGAACATTTTCAGGTTTCTTCACAATATTTCCTTCAGCTTTTGAAACACGTGATATTTAATTTCATTAAAACGAACATAACTAAAAAGTTGGGATTCGAATCTACGACTTTCAAATCAAAGACAGAGGTCATATCCACAGGGCTACCACGACTCGGTTATACGAGTACGTAATGTATGTAAATGTATATAGTTTTTGTATAGCTTCACAGCAGTGAGGTAAAAAAATATAGATATTTTGCCATTTCGCTTGTACGTTAACTTCGAAATTATATTCCCTCACAGAATACTGTACATTCTGTTTTGAATAATAACTCGTAGTTTGCAAATAAGTTGGGAGGAACGGTGATAAAACGACGTCCTGCTCACGTTTGCCCCTTTCCACCCCGAGGGAGTTAACCAAGTTTTATGGAATCACTTTATCTGTTTTTTCTGTTGCGGGATCTTCGAAAATGGCAGGGAATGTCAACCTTTTTGTTTATATTATACGACGTTAATATTTTTAACATATTTATCATTGATGCTTCGCTCCTATTGGCATTGGTAGCGTGAAACCTTTAAATAATTTTTCAATATGAATCAATAGTCCCTGAGATTGCTACTTATTAGATACTTATTAGAGAGACGTAATTGCCTAGTGGATATGACCTCTGCCATCGATTTGGAGGGCGTAGGCTCGAATCCGGGGCATGTACCTCCAACGTTTCAGTTATGTGCATTTTAAGAAATTAAATATCACTTGTCTCTAACGTTGAAGGAAAAACATCGTGAGGAGACCTGATAATTTTCTTAATTCTCTACGAGTGTGAAATCTGCCAATTTGCATTTGGCCAGCGTGGTGGAATAAGGCCTAACCCCTCTCATACTGAGAGGAGACTCGTGCTCAATAATGCGCCAAATATGGGTTGTCAATGATGATGAATCCCTGAGATTAGCGCGTTCAACCAAATAAATAAAATTTGACGGCCTCCGTGGCGCAGTGGTATGCGCAGTGGATTTACAAGACGGGGGACCTGGGTTCGATTCCCAGCTGGGCCGATTGAGATTTTCTTAATTGGGCTAGGTCTGGCTGGTGGCCGTGGCTAGTTACCCCTACCGGCAAAGACGTACCGCCAAGCGATTTAGCGTTCCGGTACGATATCGTGTAGAAACCGAAAAGGGGTGTGGATAATCATCCTCCTCAAGTTAGCTCACTTCCATCTTAGACTGCATCATCACTTACCATCAGGTGAGATTGTAGTCAAGGGCTAACTTGTAAAAGAATAAAAAAAAAAACAATAAAAAAAACAACTTTATAATATTAGTATTAGATACTGCTATGATGTGTTTAAACGTTTGACTTTACAATGACGACTATCTCGTATATACTAAGGAGATACCAGTGCACTGTTGTGTGTAGGCATCTCGTAATACGCTTGGAGTATTCACATAATATGCATCAGGAATTGCCATTCCTTTCAGCCGAGGCGGGTCGGTTAGACGCAGCACTGTGGCCATTGTGCCCATAATACAATGTAACTGCTCGAAATTGTATTGACCAATTACTTGGCTGAAATGGTTCTCGACATCTGGCTCCTTTACTATAATAATATACTCTTGACCGATTTCCGGGCAACCTTAGACTGGGTTATTGCGATAATGTTCTCTCTACCGAATGGCTGTCAATGATTGGCTATTTAGACTATTGACTAGCCATTTCAGAGAGCCAGCCTGTGATTGCCAGACCTTAGTATTCTTTATAAAAGCTGAACGTTTTGTTAGAACATGTTTCTACGTAAGTACAGAAGGCAACTATGTAGTTAAAATAATGATTGCTTTCGATTCGTTAAAGTATATGTATTTAAAGTATTTTTTAAAACTTTGGTATTATAATAAAGAAAATAAAGTTTAAAAACTATAACCCAACTACGTAAAAAAGTCTAAAAAGGACGAAATTAGAAAATATTTCTGATATAAATGGGAAATGCATAGGTACTAAAATGTCCATGGTAGGGCCATGGTAGAGAGGTTTAGTAGTTTCGGCGGAACTCCTTAACCAAAATAACAAATCACTGGCGATGAGGCAGTTACAATAATGGGATTAAAGTATAAAAATGAATCAACTTACCATCCGAACTTACAGCTGGATCAGTTTGGAACAAACTTTCCCTCGTCTGACATCCAGATTCCTTAGTGTCCGGTGCACCTACTGACACGTCTCTGATTTCTCTTACTTTCTTTTCTTCACTCTCTTTCCTTCTTATAGACTCTTCCTTTTTACTAAGGTCACTCCGTCTCGTTCTTCCGTTACGTTCTATTCTGACGTCTTCTGTTTTGGGGATGTCTTCTACTTCTCTACGCCACGGTTCGTCGTCGAGGTCTAGATGTGTTTCTTGAATGTAATCCGAATCTATACTGGTAGGCTGAAAGTATTTAAAACTATTAGATACAAACAGACAATCGTTTTTATTCCGGTAGTTCATATATGCAGAGATAAAATAAATGACGCTCAGAAGTAACGTTAAACAACAACAGAGGGCTTTCTATTTAAAAAAAAAAACTCAAAAAAAATTTAGTAGATCCAGAGATTAGCCTCTAGCACCTCATAAACTCAAAATTTACCTCATTATTGTATTAGTGGCTATGGATTTAAATTGCATGTTCCAGAATATTCAAAGAAATGACATCACATAGGTAATAACCTAAGCAAGATTATGGAGATATTTATTGTTATATAAGATTGTATAACTAGAATTTTATACGGTTTATGGTTAATGTGTTTTGTAAAATTACATTATAATTATGTCTCTATGGTTGAATCGAAAAAGAAAACGGTATATTAACTTTTGTTAGTTGTATAATTGTTATATTTCCCTTCATTCGATTTTAGTTACGGTGTTACAGTAATACATTTTTTTTGAAACTCGGATTATGAAACAAAGTCTATTTGGGTTGGACTTGCTTCTTTAACCGTAAAACTAACAGCACCAGAATATAAATCTGACGTCAAACATCTGCAGTTTTTTGTTTTTCTCAAAAGTTCCTTTGGTGTTTTTAGCTGCTGTTTCCTTACCCGTATTTTCTGTTGCGAGTATTTCCTCTGCTGCTTGAACATCTCATTGGTCTGGTTGTCTCGCTCGAGGCTCGCTCGCGGCTCGCTGTCGCGCTGCAGTCGCTTCGCGTCCAGCGTGAGCCGGCTGCTCACCATGCTGTCGAGCCTGTCTTCACAGGATTGACGTATGTGCTCCTGGGGAGATAGGTTCTGATGTCATATGCTTCCATTATTCATTTATATACGATAGGTACTAGCTGACGCCGCGCGTTTTCACTCGCGTGGAATACGGAATAATATGTATATGCTATAGCCTTCCTGTAGCTCAAAAAAGAGCCGTGATAGCTCAGTGGATATGACCTCTGCCTCTGATTCCGGAGGGCGTGGGTTCGAATCCGGTCCGGAGCATGCACCTCCAACTTTTCAGTTGTGTGCATGTTAAGAAATTAAATATCACGTGTCTCAAAAAACGGTGAAGGAAAACATCGTGAGGAAACCGGCATACCAAAAAAATTTCTTAATTCTCTGCGTGTGTGACGTCTGCCAATTCGCATTGGGCCAGCGTGGTGGACTAATTGCTCTAACTCCTCTCATTCTGAGAGGAGACTCGAGCTCAGCAGTGAGCCGAATATGGGTTGAGAATGATGATGATAGCCTTCCTTGATAAATGGGCTATCTGACCAATCTAGTCCGGTTAAACACTTTACGATTAAAATTGAAAATATAGTAAAATAGATAGTTTGAGAACCAATAAAAAGAACTTATGTTTGTTGTGTTTTATTAATTATACCTTCTCGTACTTTATCTACAACATTCTCCTCATGGATAAGATGTTTGGGTAGCAATAATATTTTATATCGCTGATTTAGAGGAACATTATTTAAATGTATTTTTAATTAGAATGTTTTTTTTTCTTCTTTACAAGTTAGCCCTTGACTACAATCTCACCTGGAGGTGGAAAAAAATTAACACCCCTTTCGGTTTCTACACCACATCGTACCGTTAAATCGCTTGGTGGTACGTCTTTGCCGGTAGGGTGGTAACTAGCCACAGCCGAAGCCTCCCACCAGCCAGAGCGGGACCAACTAAGAAAACCTCAATCGGCCTAGCCGGGGATCGAACCCAGGACCTCCGTCTTGTAAATCCACTGCGCATACCACTGCGCAACGAAGGCCGTCAAACGAAATAATTAGCAAGATAAATTCTTTAACGATTAATTAGCTTAGAAACCTCAGATTTTATCTCCAAAGATAGAAACAATTCACAGCAGATGTCTACACGGTCCCACGGGAAATCATTTAAGGAACCCTAACGAAGAGTTACTTCACAAATTTCGTCAAAAGATATAATTAATACGCAGCTTCCTCTTTGTTTATACATTAATTAAAAGAAGAGAAAAGGACGGTTTATTTAGACGAAAATACAAGCAAAGAGATTGGCGTCCATGTCTTTGCATTAATTTTAGACAAACAACCTTTCACGGAAATACCAGAAGATTATAATTCTGAATGACAGGCTAAATGAATGTACCAACAAAGTAAGGTTTGAAGGAAAAATATGAAAGCTATCTAGTGTCCACGGAACCAACCGTAGGTACTTTGAAACGTTTAATTACCCCTTGGCAGCAGTATTGTTTGTACTAGATGAATTTCAGAATGTTTTGTTTAGTAATTATAACAAAAGAAAAGGACATAAGTGTATCCCGACTGTTTTATACAAGTAGTCGTAAATAGTTAAACTTAAAATTAAATCTACGAGGGTTCCAAAGCGCCTTGGTCCGAGAAGAGCCCCTCAGCCAAGACTCATTTTGTTTATCATCATTTAACAATATTTAATTAATTTAAAGAATTGAATAAAACGTACATCGTGGACTTTCTGTCGAGTCTGGGCAAATAAAAGCAAAACCAATAATAAAATTCACTATTATAAAGAATTAATAAAATATGATAAATTACCTTAATAATCTTATGATCTTGGTACAGCTTCCTGATGCACTTGAAGAAGAAGACAAAGCTCATTCCGGAGAGGATCAGGCAGAAGATGATCAGGATCACTTTGATGTGTGTTTGGTGGATCATTGACTCGGTTGTGTGCTGCGTGAATGAAGAACACTTATCAGTCAAAGTAATAGTCGACTTGTTTAGCGACTTGATTGCTAACTATGGGCCTTATAAGAAAGCTCAGAGTCACACAACGGACGATGGAACTAGCTATGTTAGGAGTATCTCTGCGTGATCGAATCAGAAATGAGGAGATCCGCAGAAGAACCAAAGTCACCGATATAGTTTAACGAGTTGCGAAGCTGAAGTGGCAATGGGCGGGGCACATAGTTCGAAGAGCCGATAGACGTTGGGGTCCCAATTGGCTGCTGGAATGGCGACCCAGCACTAAAAAAAGCAGTGTTGGTCGACCTCTCACCAGGAGGACTGACGACATCAAGCGAGTCGCTGAGATTCGCTGAATGATGTTTGAATTGTTGTTGTTGAAGCCCCTACAAAACTGCAGTGGACCTTTAACGGCTGTTAAGATGATGATGAAGATGTCAATTAATTAAAACTTTCCTGTGTGATAAGGGCGTCAACATATTGCTTTGGCAACTTGTGGCACCTCTCACAACAAAACCCAAAAATGTATTACTGAGCATCATCATCATCATCATCAACAGCCTGTATTACCACACACGATCTTACGCCTTCCTCATCCAGCCACTTCCCACTACCTTCTTGATGTCGTCGGACCATCTAGCTGGAGGGCGACTTACACTGCGCTTGCTGGTACGCGATCTCCACTTCAGAACATGCCTGCCCAAGCGGCCATCTGTTCTACAACAGATATGGCCACTTCAGTTTGCTAATCCTTTGGGCTACATCAATTATTTTTGTTCTCCTACGGATTTCCTCGTTCCGGATTTTGTCCTTCAGAGCTTTACTGAGCGTACCCATACCCATAAAGGCCGCTTAGTACACTTGATTGTCTAATTACCGACAGACTTGAAAGTGCTTGTACTCGTATAGACATTAAACTCACCAGACATTTGTCCGGTTCCTCGTCTGCCTTGAGTCTGCAGTTGGCGTAGTCGTTACACTTCAGATCGATGGCGATGCAAGTGTTGTCTTCGCAGTCGAATTCCGTGTCTTCCACGCACTTTTCTATAAAAAAAACAATTCGGTTGAGATTTAATATTTTACTAAACTAATAAGAACTAATAATTCAGCTATCCTGTTTTGTATTTTGGTATTTCTTATTAGTCTAATAAAATAAACATCAAATCAACTGACAAAATGTAATTTACCTACTATATGATATCGACCAGTAGGTACTGGATTACATTTGGTACATAGAATCTCAATTTAGTGTAATATGTCAACTACGAGTAACATACGTCGATGACAGTGAATTAGCCTGCAGAAAGACTGAATTAACAATATTGATGAAATTTTCGTGTGTTTGAGTTGGGTTCTGTATCTTTTATGCTTCAATATAAAATCTCAGCGCAGATTTAGGAAGTCAGTAGTGTTACACTCCGTGCCTCGGATTTCTTGTTTAGCTTCGTTCTGGTCATTATCATCTAATTGTAATCGTTAAAAAATCATTATTACCCTAATGTACAAAGTCAGGTCTATTGGCTACAACATAACTGAGATTGCATATCTCACGATTATGGGTGTTCTTGGCGTTTAAGAAACCACATCCTCCACACATGCGTGGGAAATACAACAACAGGTGAACGCGGGTAATGTATCCTTGTAATCATTATTAAATACGCTGGGTGGTTACCGGAGTTAGCCATCTAGCCGTAGGCTGATAATGATAATGATCACTAACCGTTGTTATTAGGGTTGAGTGTCCGGAAGGCGGTGAAGGTGGCGTTGATCTTGACCACCCCGCTCCTGGCCGCGTAGAGGCGCACGTGCATGACGTTGCCCTGGTCCGCGCTGTCGCTGTCCTTGCTGCTGTCCTTGGTGGTCACCGGGTTGGCCACCGAGCCGCAGTAGTGGACCAACCTGGGCAAATAAATTATCTTAACCTGAACAGAATCAAGACTAGGAGCCGCCGCAGAAATAGCTGAAACCATAAGTGACGCAAGTATACCTCTCTGACTGAGAGTAACATTTTTGTGGAGACCCTTGGACCATGGAGTCGCAATGCCAAAAAAAACACTGAATCATCTCACCGCGGCTTGTCACCTTGACTGGTGACAGTAACCTGAACAAATAAACTTACACTTTGAAGTGTAAGGAAGTGTCTTGTAAATAACCTGTCAAACATGTGAGCTGAAGAACTAGGCCCAGTTTGGAAAATAGTTCAAACGTTATCGAAAATCACTACCAAGTGGTAGTGATTTTCAAAGTTTGAACTAGTGTCGTGTAGTGGATCATCTGCTTCTTCCTTCTGGGCCTTTTGTGCACTTGGTCATGTGATTGGCGTGGGTCCTTCGGTGTAGGTCCCCGCTGGGTTTACTCCATCTAACCAGCTCGCTCCAAAAGCTTAGCAGGCCGCCCAGGTCGCCGATAGCCTTATGGAGTATCGCTGAGGAACCAATGTAGGTTGCTCGTTGCTCCGTTATACTACTGCAGGGACTCATGTTTTGAAACATACATCGAATACAATAGCTACTGGGCTAATCGGTGGTCAGTGATCGTTAATGGAACATGTAGGTTGACCATGAACTTTCTGACTAGCTTTTAGTACCTCCTGGACGACTTTTTTTTTTCTTTTTTTATGCTATATAGGCTAGCGTTTGACTATAATTAAGCCTGATGGAAAGCTACTAAAAAAAAAGTAAAAGACTACATTAATGCAGTCTAAGCTGGAGCGCGCTTACCTAGAAGATGCCTATTCACTCTTGTTTTGAAGGTGTTCAAATTATAGGTGTCAGGAAGCACAAACGCCGGAAAAACGCCACATTTTTGCTGTACGTTCTTTGACAGAAAGCCCATATGTATGAGATTTTTTTATCATTTTCCTTCAGAGTTAACAAAACACTGAGTAGCATTTCATAGTACATGTGCTATGCTATGTTTAGTTTACCAGTGAAAACTGCATGAGAATCGGAGAAAAATCAATTTATACTTATATGCCTTCTTTAAATATTGAATTGCGTTTAAAAAGAGTTTTTCAAGTATATTTTACTTCGATAAACTCTTTGTGAATGTAGCACACGCTTAAAATAAATAAAAAGAAAAATAAAAACATACAAACTTTTTTTCTTATTCACAGTTTCTATTCTACATTGTCCATGGTACAAAAGTGACCGTGAGACCCTTATTATATACCAAATTCAAAAGGGTGCAGGCATATTTTTTGAATAACGTTAGGAAGTTTTATTCAATATTGCGCGTTATTTAAGGGTAGGTAAAATAAAATCCGCTCGGAGAATAGGGGACGCGTGGAGCATACTTGAGCGACCTTTTCTTTGGAGCGTAACGATGTAGCGGCGTATAGCGGTAAAGCAAAAGAGATGCAAAATGTTCTACAGTAACGCAATGAATATGTTATAACAATCAGTATGTTTCATCGGACGTTGCAATAATGTCTACTGATATAGTTTTATTACGTTTGGAAGTAAGTTTAGCTTTAACTGTTGGACTCCTAATAATTTAAGGAAGCGTTTCAGTTATGACGTTCCTTTAATTACCACACACAAACGCGTTTGTGCTTTCAGTTTAAAAAATCTCGGAAAATATCAGTTAGTACTTGACGACGGAGAGAATGACTTGAGCAGTGAAGAAGATTTTTTGACGTCAAGGCATCCCTTTATACCTGCACCCAGAGTCACAAAGTTTGACAGCCTCCGTGGCGCAGTGGTATGCGCGGTGGATTTACAAAACGGAGGTCCTGGGTTCGATTCCCGGCTGGGCAGATTGAGATTTTCTTAATTTGTCCAGGTCTGGCTGGTGGGAGGCTTCGGCCGCGGCTAGTTACCACCCTACCGGCAAGGACGTACCGCCAAGCGATTTACCGTTCCGGTACGATGCCGTGTAGAAACCGAAAGGGGTGTGGATTTTCATCCTCCTCCTTACAATTTAGCCCGCTTCCATCTAAGACTACATCATCACTTACCATCAGGTGAGATTGTAGTCAAGGACTAACTTGTAAAGAATAAAAAAAAAAAAAAACAAGCCTCTGGGACACCTCAAGATTTAAGGCAATCACGAAAATGTTCACAGCAACACGTCGTCCCGTCGTCGCCCTGTCCATGTTCTGACCCTGTAACCAGCGACCGTTATTGTATCACTAGGTATTACATACTTTTCATCAAACTCCAGCACACTCCCGAACACTTGCACGAAGTTCTCTTCACACTCGTTGGGCTGCGCCACGGAGTACGTCGTGAAGTTGAGGTAGATCTGAAACAAAGAATACTTTTAATTTGTCTTTATACCGTAACCGACGAACATCATCTTTCTCCTTTTTTTTCCACAGTTGAGCTCTTTCTCCTTCAGAATGAGAGGGGATAGGCCTTAGTCTACCACGCTGGCCCGATGCGCATTGGCAGACTTCACATACCTAGAGAATTAAGAAAATTCTCAGGTATGCAGGCAATGTTTTTCCTTCACCGTTTGAGACACGTGATATTTAATTTCTTAAAATGTACATAACTGAAAAGTTAGAGGTGTATGCTCCAGACCAGATTCGAGTTTACGCCCTCCGAATCGAAGGCAGAGAGATATCCACTGGGCTATCACATCTCTCTGACGAACATACCTATATCCAACGGATTGATGGTTTAAGGGATAGGAAACCATGACCTCTATGTGTTGAGTGCTGCCCTAAACTGTGGATTCCATCCATACTTCCAAAAAATTACGGCTACTCTTTCATGATTCACACTACACATACCTACAGAATGACAGTTTACGTTTCATATATGTATGGGTGCTCGTTGGATTACTGTTGTACCCAATTCTAAAAATCTACGACCGACGACTACGAAATTCGTAAGAAGAAAACTTAAAAATTTAAAAGAAATTAAGACATATTTGAACCTTATGTCCCTCCGGTACGTCTATCCTCCAGAGGAAGTCCAGCGCTTGGTTGGCCGACTTCTCTTTGCAGTCTTTGTCCATGTAGTCAGATTCTATCCTGCCGTACTTGCCTTCCAATACTTTGTAGCACGACTCAGGGATGCTGACTGAAACAAATTATATTACTAGTAGAATAATCTTTTACATTCATTATCAACCCATATACGGCTCACTGTTGAGCTCGACTCCCCTCTCCGAATGAGTAGGGTTAGGCCAATAGACCACCACCTTGGCCCAATGCGGATTGGCAGACTTTACACACGCAGAGAATTAAGAAGATTCGCACCCACACTTTCCGGAATCGGAGGCAGAGTTCCTTTACATTACCTTGACTAATAACCTCCTACTAACTAATAACCTCCTTCGCGTTCTTCTCCCTACTCATCCAAAAGTGAGATCCTACTAAAGCTCACTAGTACTATGACTACTGACGTGACTACGTACGTACTACGTCAACTGACGTGTCAAAAGTGCTTCTAAACTGAGCCTACTTGAAATAAATGATTTTTGATTTTGATTTTTGATTTTGACTACCACGACAGCCTCCATAGTGCAGTGGTATGCGCGGTGGATTTAAAAGACGGAGATTCTGGTTTCGAGCCCCGTTTGGACAGATTGAGGTTTTCTTGATTAGTCTAGGGTTGGCGGGTGGGCTTCAGCTGCGGCTAGTTACCACTCCCCATGCAAAGGCGTAAGCGATTTAGCGTTCCGGTACGATGTCGTATAGAAACTGAAATAGGTGTGGATTTTCATCCTATGCCTACCAAGTTAGCCCGTTTCCATCTTAGATTGCATCATCATTTACTATCAGGTGAGATTAACTTGTAAAGAATAATAAAGAACTGTTACTATTGTTATACTATTTCAGAAATACAGTATGTTAGATTAAGTAGCTTTAGTAATTTAGCAAAAAAGTAAAGAGAATCCTACTTATTTCTTACTCTATCCGCGTTTCAAGTTTCAAATCTGGTGCAGTTACAGTGGAGCATGGCTAAGTGTTTTTTTATTCATAATGCAATTAATTTGCACATTTAATGCAACCCAAAAGGACAGAGTTTCGCGAACTAACTGCATTCACCTGATACTTCACAAGGATAAACGCTTTCGCGTAACCTATTAAAATGCAACGAATACATTTTCATATTTTAACCAAGTCTGCAAGTGAGTTTTAATGCATTCATGGCTACACAAAGTAGTAGCTTTTAAATAAACTTCATAATCTCGTGATTATAAAATAATATATGTATTTAATATACTTACATAAAGGGAGAGGTTCTAAATCGTGTAAGGTTCTAAAGCCTCTATAGCTCAACGGTAAGAGGGATGGTGGTTCGATCCCCACTCTGTTGGTCTACTGTCGTACTCACTCCTAGCACAGTCTTTCCCGACTAGTAGGAGGGCAATGGGAATATTGGTCATATTATAAAAAGATTTGGCGAATATTCTATAAAAAAAAACAATCTAAGTCTGAATGTTTTTATAAGACAGACATGACGCCAATGCATAAGTTATTTATGTATTAAGTCATATATTTATTAAACTTAAGAGACCTAAACAGCTAGTAAATTGACAACAAACAACCAACGTTTTCCCTTAGTAGCCTTTTACGACATTCACGGGAAGATATGGTGCGGCCCTATTACACCGAGAACCGCACAGTTAACTTTTGGTTAACTAGCGGACGCCCGCGACTTGGGCTGCTTGGAATTTAGTTTTTCACAAATCTCTCGGAAACCGGGATAAAAAGTAGTTTATGTATTAATCCAGGCTATAATATATCTTAATACCAAATTTCAGCTAATTCGGTTCAGTAGTTGAGGCGTGAAAGAGTAACAAACATTTATATCATCAAAATCATCAGGAAACCATGCATTTTTTCGGGATAAAACGTAGCCTATGTGTTAGTCGAGAGTAAAATCTATTTCCATTCCAAATTTTAGCTAAATCCCTTTAGTAGTTGTTGTAGTAGCGGCGTTATAGAGTAACAAACATCCAAACATTCATACAAACTTTCGCGTTTATAATATTAGTAGGAAGTAGGATTATATGCCTTTATTGAAATAATTGGTAACTTACCACTATTGGGTACGCTAAGAAAAGCTATTTGGATGCGGAAACCCTCGTATTCAATGGTGTCGTCGGAGTAGAACTTGAGCCAAGCATGAGGTCCAGACGTGGTGATCTGCCGGGGGAAGGTCTCTCCGCACAGCTTGTCCAGGAGATTGAAGTAGCCTTTATTACCATCGCGGATCTGGTGGAAACATTCAACTTCAATATGCATTCTGGTTTGATTATAATAGAACTAATTGACCTGCTCAACTTCGTTTCACTGGGTAACAAAATGCAAAATTAGTAGGTAATATAGATTTTTACGAGTCTGTTCTTTAAAGTTTTGCTACATAGATTTTTTGTCGGAAGGGACAGTTTAAAGATCCATGGAGCAATATTCTGTTTTCTTCTGATTTATTTCTATCTTCGACTGTTTTTTGGTTTTTTTTTTGTAATCGGACCGGTAACAATACCAGCTATGAATTAATTACTACACAGGTTCATGGAAGCAATCGGCTCTGCTGTCTTTTGATACAGGATAACATGAACTGTATTAAGTTTACAACTTTTCTATGCAGAATCTGCTTTTCCAATCGGTGGTAGAGTCTCTACTCAACTAGGCTTTTGTACAATACATTTGAATAGTAAAGTCTGACACTTTACTATTCAAGTAAGAAGAAGTACAAAACAATACTTACTTCCAAATAGTCATAACTGCACTCAGGGTGATCTTCTATGTGGAACATATCAACAAATGTCAGCTGTACTACTTGGTTTTCTTGACCTGAAAAACATTCTCACTTATGGAAAACTAATGATGTTAATAAACAATCTCTTAAATTCTCGGGTAAATTCCGACTAAAATTTAGGCAGAAATCAGGAAAATTTAGAATAATATTATTCTAGACTCTCCCAATTCATTGTCGCCAGTCTCAGAATGTTATTAGATTATACGCGTAAATTGTGAAAATGATTGTGTTTTTGTTAGAGATTAATTTAAATCAAATTTACTTGCACAATAAAAGTTAATTTAAAACATATCTTTGATCATATTTATCAGCTTGGATTTAACATAAATAAAGCTACTATAGTCAAAAAGTTTCATTTTACATTATTTTCTAATAATTTCATTTTTTTTTATGTTTACCGATTATAACTGAATTTCTAATGTATCGTATCTACGCTAAAGCTAACTTACGCGTACATGGTCGTTTCGTTTATATAAAATACTAGCCTGAAACTGAACCCATAAATAACTTATGGGTTCAGTTTCAGGCTAGCAAATGTTAGGCTTATAGAACCCCGTTGTTTCATTTTTATTTATTTGGTATATTATATTCTTATTTACGCGAACTAAGCTAACGATTGAATGAATGTTTAGTTTTAGTTTCGTTTTACCTTACTTACCACTTATAACTGTCGTGCAATACGTATTACTGGAATAATTTACATCCTCTTTGTCTCCGATGTGAGGATGAGAAATATAAGCTTTATCCTTTTCAAAATAAAAACTACTGCATTTATCGTGTTTATCTTCTCTTTTAACTCTCTTTTTCTTCGGTATAAAATTTGTTATAAAACTGTTTTTATTACTATTTCTTAATTTATCTACATAGTCATTATTTTTAGTTATATCTCTCTCTAACACATCTTCATCTTCCTTATAAATTTCATCGTATTTTACAAAATTATCAACTATTTCATTCTCTCTTGCCCCATAGCTATTTGTTTCGTATTTAATACTATTTACATCATTTACCCTATGATTATATACATTGGTCCTGGATTTCATATTCAGATTTTGATTATTCACTTCTTTAACTAATCCGTCTATTGGTTCCATTATGTTGTGCATACTTTTATGCTTGCTATCGTGATCAGCTGTTTGCTTCGATGTTTCGCCCATTGTGGAACAAACTGAAACAAAAGAAATAGCTCGTTTGAAAGATTTCTATCATCGTTAAGTCCAAGCCCAATGAAGGACAAGGCCTCTCTTTATCAACTCCGCCTTTATCAAATCCTATTTTTAAAATTTCAATTGAAGACTCGAACCCAGGGGCTTCAAATTATAACTAAGCAGTGGACACTCGCGACTTTGGCTAATTAGTCTAGATATAAAAAAGCAAGAACGATTATATTTGTGTATAAACTTTCCTGGGGTTAATCTCAATGATTCATAGCTTACATGTTGCTTCAAGCCATGCTAGTTGATCCGTTAAGATCCTAGATTTAAGAGAAAATAGAGTAATCTATTATCTTCTCTAATAAGTAGGTTAAGGTAAGGTTAACCCAACGTTCGTTAAGGGCTTTTACTTGGTGGAAGTACTGAACAACGTGCAAGCTATGCTCCTTTATGTTCATCTGCCGCGTTGGAGTAACCTCTTTGGCTCCCCTACTAATACGCTTCCCTGTATACGCCAAACTGTTGCATATTTTTTATACCTAAGTAATCTGCAATGTTTTTATCTACATAGTTTCTCTAAGCGAAGCATCATAAGCGTTAATTTCAAATAGTTTCCAATGCTCGGCAAAATTTACTGCCGGCATATTTATTGTACAGAAACTTTAACAATGAACCAAGCGCTTAGCATTCCTCTTCAAATAACTTCGAAATACCATTTTAAAAATCTTAACAAACAAAAAACAATATTTTATAAAAAAGTTCGTTACTTTTACAACAATTTGGACTTTCTTTTTGAATGTCTATAAATTGAAATTATTATATATTTTATCTATTAATTATAATTAATTAAGCGCAAGACTTTAATTCGTCTTATTGTTACAATGTAACTCAAAACTACATAACCGGTTTTTAAAATTCTTTTAAATTTAGTTAGCTACATGATCATCGAGTAACTCAAACTCAAAATAGACTCGTATTCTCAAGGAAACGGGAACTTACGAGATGTTATAAAGATATGTTGTTCAAAGTCAATATTGATACAATACTGTGGATCCTAGAGAATTTAAAGTAGGTATATTTTATAATAAAATTTGAAGGTGGTGCTATTTAAGGTGGAATTTGGTATGGGAAATTATTATATCCGAAAACAAAAAACCAATTTTACACGAGCAAATGAACGAAGTTCGTAATAAATTACACGTAGAGTTTATATGTAGATTCGTATCCATACCATATAGAAACAAAATACGTGTCCACAAAAATTCGATTTGCAAAAGTCTCGTTCGCTTCCGTTTCCGCCTGTCACATAAAAAGGTCCTCTCGTCAAATAACATCCTGACCTCTCACATCCGCGGTATTATTCATTTGACACCATTTTGTTATTTTCGTGGCCGATGTTAAGGGCTCGTATAGAGTAATCAAAATATTTTTAAGTTTCATAAGTTTAGTAGAATTTTATGCAAATTAAAATAGTTACTTACACTTTACTTTAGACGCAATTTTTAATAGAATGTTTTTTTCCTAGCTATGTACAGTTGAGATCGGATATGCCAAACAAAAATAGCTATTCCGTCTAACACGTGGATTGTCGATGTCTTTTAATTACAAAGTTATGGTTTATTGAAGTTTTACAGAAGCTTTACTTCGTCTAAAACAATTTTCAGGTAACACTTGTTTTCCGTGATTCACGTTAGAGCCGTGATAGCCCAGTGGATATGACCTCTGCCTCCGATTCCGGAGGGTATGGGTTCGAATCCGGTTCGGGGCATGCACCTCCAACTTTTCAGTTGTGTGCATTTTAAGAAATTAAATATCACTTGTCTCAATCAGTGAAGAAAAACATCGTGAGGAAAAACCGGTATACCAGAGTATTATCTTAATTATCTGCATGTGTTAAGTCTGCCAATCCGCATTGGGCCATTCGTGGTGGACTATTGGCCTTACCCTTCTCATTCTGAGAGGAGACTCGAGCTCAGCAGTGAGCCGAATATGGGTTGATGACGACGACTTGCTTTCAATTTTTATGTCATACAATGCGTTGCCCTGCGTTACCTAGTTTGAGAAATCGGTGTCTTGTTACATAAGTAAGTCTAACCTTTAAAGCGAAACAGCGATGCTGCAAATAAAAACTTTGATAATAATTTCTGGGTTAAGCTCTATTACAAAGGATTGTCTGTATGTTTTTCCTATTACTCTACATGACTGTCACAATCTCGATAAATATATTAAAGATTGCAATCTCAAGTTTCACAATAAAGAGGCAGTGACAGCCATTTTTCATCTCACAAAGGCAGCTGAACCAAGTTCTCCCTAAGGAGTGCTCCCTCCAATCTCCCCGCTCCTCTATCCCCACTGTATGTTATCCCGATGACACGAATAACTCGGCGCTTCCTGTAAAGCGTGCAATGAATAAATTAGCGCCCGAGGCTGTGCTGGCGGGGGCAGTTTTGACGTCTATTTTGTAGTGATGACATGGATTTTTTCGTTTCTTCCGGTTTTTTTATGTTTGTCGTTTCTTGCGTTTGAATAAAAGCTGTTGGGAATGAGGACATTGAAGGGTTTGTATGTACGAGTATGTTCATTGGTCTATCAATTAAATGTGCCATTTAATAAATGTAGAATATTTTATAGGTATTTGTCTTTTAAATATTAATAATTAATTATTTTAATTCATTTCAAGGCAATTGAAAATAAACGAACGATTAATAATGTAATAATAGAATAGCACCGCAAAATATATTTGGATACCATTACAAAAAAATAATGTGATTTTTTTTCTATAGGTATGTAATTATGATTGTAATCTATACTTAATATACAATAATGTTTTAAAATTTATAACTTAAGAACGGTTGAACTGATCAACATAAAAGTTTTCCAGTTTCCGATATAAACTCGAGCCAGCGGCTCCAGAGCTGAAAATTGGTCATAAATTAGAACATCTAAGGAGATCTCACGAGGGCAATTTTCACGAAAATCTACAATGCCAACGGGATTTACGCGAGTGCATATGCTCAGGGCACAGCTGTTTTATAAAATAAAAGACGTTTCGAAATTTAGTATCAATGCGGATTGGCAGAATTAAGAGAGTTCTAATTATGTATTAACTAGGTCACGCCGCGCGATTTCACTCGCGTGGTTCCCGTTCCCGTAGGAATACGGGTATAATATATAGCCTATAGCCTTCCTCAATAAATGAGCTATTTAAAACTGAAAGAATTTTTCAAATCGGACCAGTAGTTCCTGAGATTGGCGCGTTCAATCAATCAAACAAACAAATAAACTCTTCAGCTTTATAATATTAGTATAGATTAATAAAATATAGAGTATTCCGGAGTATTTCCCATAACTTCAAGGTGTTGACAAGTCCACTCATAGGTGCCGAATTGCATATATTTTTTTTTTAACCAAAAAAAACTTTTTACGTTTTCATACAAAGTAATTCAAATAATTCCGACTATAAGTACCTATATGTAACCTTTATCTATCTTTGTATTTTAAAATACGTAATCGTAGTAGTATAGACTGTCGATATCGACGAGATATTGCAACTGGCACACCGCACTTCACTAGTAAGCTACTTAACGATATTTATCTATACTAATATAATAAAGCTGAAGAATTTGTTTTTTTGTTTGTTTGTTTGTTTGATTGAACGCGCTAATCTTTGGAACTACTGGTCCGATACCAGTCAGCTAGTCAATGAATAAGTTTGGCTACATCATAATATAAGGATGCGATATAGGGGACACAATTTAAGATCTATTTACAAAAGAAATATTTTTTACTCCATAAATATTCATTTTAGAACACACTAGCGGACGTCCGCGACTTCGTCCTCGTGGAATTCAGTTTTTCACAAATCCCTCGGGAACCATGAATTTTATTGGGATAAAATGTGTGTGTTAATATGTGTTAATCCAGAGTAAAATGTATTTCCATTCCAAATTTCAGCCAAATCGCTTCAGTAGCCGCAGCGTAAAAGAGGAACAAACATACTTACACACTTTCACACTAACACACAAACTTTCGCCTTTATAATATTAGTGTGATGTTCTTTAGACATTATAAATTATTTTTTTTATTAGAATATAACCCTAGTTATGGGAAATACTCCCGAGCATCCTGTATATTAATTAAGAGATCCAAAAGATCGCTGTTCTGCGGTCTATGTGTCCGGTCCCGGTGACACGAATGACTCGCGAAGACGCAGAGGCGCGCGATGAATAAGTGATGGCCCGAGGCGTCGCCCCGAGACCGCTGCGAACGTTCGCCGCCATTGCGATAAATACTGACTTTTCTTCAATTATTGCGGTTAAGACTGTTTCTAATGCAAGACCTTGAACTATAATTCGCTTAGGCTGTGTATTGTACCGGGGTTTTCTGTATCTGGGCGCTATGTTCACGTAGCAGTTCAGCTTTGCATGATCCAGTAAAAAGCTACCATTCCTACGCGTATAAAACAGTGTTCAGCAAAAAACCGCACACAGCTAGCAGTATGAACACTGCTATTGAAATAATATATGTGTGAAACAGGACCTTGCTTTTTACTGGATTACGGATCCAGTTTCTAGTGACCATGGCCCATTTCGACCGGATCGGTTTTTTGCAGGATCCCACATGGATGCTCGTGAAAATGCTAGCATATTCACCATCAAAAACCTGGACTGCCGTGTAAAAGGTGTGTTATATGGATGGAAATCGTTGATTACAAGTTCTACCTTTTTGCGCTAAAGTTATTTAAATTATTTACAAAACTAAACTGATTAGTTGAATAAAACAAAAGAAAAGCTCAATGTTTCATAATTTCATTTAGATGTAATGCGAACTTTTTTTGGCTTAAGTGACTATACTATTATAATTGACTAGGTTTGCCTGCAACTCGCTCGTGTTATTGAAGATTATGATAATCATTTTACAGCCTCAATAGCTCAACGGTAAGAGCGGTCAGGCTCATCACCAAGGGGTGATGGTTCGATCCCCGCCCCGTTGGTCGATTGCCCTATCCACTCCTAATACAGCCTTTCCCGACTCGTTGGAGGGTAATGGGAATATTGGCAAATATTCTTTAAAAAAAAAAATAAGTTGAGGAAAAGTACTTGAGGCTTATGTACATATACTACTCGTAATATTAGAAAGAGGTAAAGTTTGTGGTGTTGTAGGGGGTAACCTATGAATCTACTGAATCGATTTCAAAAATTCTTTTACCAATAGAAAGCCATGTTATCAGCGAATGCTATAGGCTATGTTATATCCCCATATTCCCACGGCAACGGCTTAAAAACGGTTGAAAACACGAGGCGTCTGCTAGATTTTAATAAAAGAAAAGAGAAAACAAAATAGTCTGTTTGTATGTAAAATATAATTGTAAATATTAAAACATGTTGTGTCTCACAGTCCATTTCAGTTTCATAATTGTGTAAATAGTAAAAATATCTTAATTAAATTAAGCTTCGCTTGCGCAGTCCACTTTTATTTCAACTCAAAAGAGTGGCGCGGGGATAAATGGTACCGGGGTGTGTGTATTGTTTTACGTATGCGATAGCGAGACAGACCTCATTTTAGGAAGGCTTAATTTCATTTTTAAATTGTTTTTAGTCTTTGGTCCAACTATAGGTACGTACACCCGATTGTGGCGATTTGGGAAGGTAGCAGGTTTCAAGGGTTCAAATCCTAAATTGTTAAAGTATAAAATGTAATTTTTGGTATTTTTATTCCTCCAATCGCCAGGCCCAGTACCTACTTCATAGCAAGTGGTAATCATATTATGTATATTATGTGTATTGATTTTGCATTCGCACACGAAGATTGCACACGCGATAACAGCGCACAAATTCAATCAATAAACGACTAACTAAACGGTTGTTTCATTCTCTTCAAGTACATATCAAGCAACTCTTCCTTCCTTGTTAAGTTAAGTTAAGTTTGGCGACATGATTTGTAATATTATGCCGAGGAAAATATAATATAAAAATATGTGCGTTGACAGAAGTGATAACTAATTGCTTTATTTAATTGAATCTAATTCATTATTGTATTTGAATAAGAACCCTTAATTAAAGAACATTTTGATAGCAACAACATAGAAACTTTTTAAATAAACTATGGTCGTAAAATCAGTCCGAAGTTTGCGCTGTCAAATGCAAGCGTCAAACGTGCCAACTTCAGCTGTAACGTGTTACGTTACCACGATTTACCCCCTATAAGATGTTATCATTTCAAAAAACGTTTTATATTAGAACGGTTAAGGGGCTGGACCTTACTGAACTTGCAACCTTCCAAAGCCACCACAGTTAAAATTCCATAAATTGCTATCGCACTGACCTATTGTAGGAACATAGGCTGACAAAATCTCAGCCTTCGTAAAATGAGGTCTGGCTACGACATGCTCTCGGTCCGGAATAAATGTAATCCGGTAGATGTGTACAGTTATTTTACGTATGAAAATTCAAACATTGTTACGCAAAAATCACAGTGTATTTCATTTGCGCTGTTACCGTTTCCTTTTATTTCATACCCTTTGTGTCCGTCGACGTACTGCGGAACGAAAAGAGCTCGTTACACCAACACCGCGGAAATGAGTAAAAAATCCTCATAAATAACATTTTGAAACTAAAGTCACTTTTTGATTCTGGCGAATATTTATCTGCACTAATGTTTTTAAAAAGAAATGTTTTTTTTTTACATTTTATTGTAGGGAATAAATAATCTATGCTACTACTGGACCGATTTAAAAAAAATAATCGCAGGAAACACTTGGCGAAAGAATTTTTATTAAATATATTTTATACCCGTATTCCTATGGGAGTGATAAATACGCATGTGATACCACGTAGGGTACGCTTTGTATGTAATTTGAAATCTGTTTGATGCGATGGGTCCGATACGTACGATGCGGATATATGGACGCCTACCATAATTCCTGCCATCTATACTAATATTAAAAAGCTGAAGAGTTTGTTAGTTTGATTACGCTAATCTCAGGAACTACTGGTCCGATTTGAAAAATTATTTTAGTGTTAGATAGCCCATTTATCGAAGAAGTCTGTAAGCTATTATATATTATTATCTCCGTACTTCTACGGGAACGGTGGTGAAACCGCGCGGCGTCAGCTAGTATAATTATAAAAAAAACAATAGCTCGTATTATTAGAAGTGTAATTTATGAAATAACAAAGGTCTTAATATGCCAGAGTCTCAATTTGTAGAAAAATTACAAAGGTGGTTATGATATTAATCTGTAAAGTTGGTTTTATATATTCAAACATGACCGTAGTAGTATATTACGTAAAATAAATAAACTGTCTCCACCGCCATTAATTATATATTCTAAGCTTATTTCAATAAACCCCGTTTGGCTGGCCGCCAGGGTGACGGCGGCACAGATGGAACGGTTAATGTTATAATAAAAATACGAACCGACTCGAGTTAGGACTTGTTTGTCAACAAGCCCTTCGGTTCTGCTTACCTTGTATATGAGTAAAAAAACATGGAACGATAAATACGATTTTTTTTAATTTTGCAATCGACTGCCAAGATACGCTCGATGTTTTTACTGACTTTAAACGCGCTATTATTACGTGAACGGAAATCTATTTACGATCTAGGATATGGGAATAATTTTTTTATCTAGGTTTAGCTTTTAGAAAACACACTTACTTATAAAATAAATTTTATAAAAGGTACCAATTTTAGTGCTCTTAGAACGATAGGATATATTTTACAACCTTTCTTTAACGATCTTTTTAACATAAAAATGCAAACGACTTCATAGATTTAACACAAAATTACTAAACAGATTTTCATGAAAATTAAAATGGGATCTGGAAGTATACTCTTTCAAACAACAAAAGCATTTTCAAAATTGTTTAATAAATGACGAAGTTATGAGGTAACAAATATTTAAAAAAAAACATTCGCGTCAAATTGAAATCGCTTAAATATGTACCAGGATGAGGGTTTTGCTGAAATTAATTTATCTACAACAAAGAACTTACTTCGTAAATGGCAATGATTATTTAACATGTGATGTTTAATCTGCGTTAATTAATATTTCCATGTTATAATTTTGATTAGCTGGGTTGCTCGTAATCGCGAACTGTCGCTTTATGATAATAATACAAATTTAACGCGATTTCACGCCGCGCTGGGTGATCCTCATCACAATTATTATTCAAAATACTTTTGTACATTCGTTTGTAATGCTAGTTTATTTAATATCTAAATCCATTTTAGTTATGTTATAAAGCTGAAAATTCCGTGCGCTACGGTTAAAATACGCAAAAACTATATGTATGACAGAATTGTTCTCTTATAAAAGTAATAAAATGTGCTTTTTGCAAAAAATATTAATATTTTTTTAGAATAGAATAGAATAGAATAGAAATCATTTATTTGTTAACACAACACATAACTACATAATAACTTAAAACTAATACATATATATATAGAAAATATGTTGTGCCAAAAAAATGGACCTGACTCAGCTAAAATTTGCTGTGAGTACATGAGTACCCACAACGCTGGTATTCTGTCAGACCCTTAGGAGGGAAGAACAATTTTGATTTGCTTTAAATCTAATACAGGCCAATTGCACACCGTAGCCGCGCATTAAAAGTTTCGTACTTTGAAATAATTGTTTTTCTACCCACTGAAGTAAATTTTTACTAATAAGCAAAATTGTATATTGCAAGTTATTATAATTATAAAGGGATTCGTATTATAATAGTTACATTATACAACATAATCGCGCCGCAAATTACCGGAACACTCGTTGCAATTAGGGACGCCGGGGATTATTGGCTCATTTACACTCACTCTTGACTATTTGTTCGCAGTGTTCATTTTAATATTGGGCTTGTAAAATCGAAAAAGGCTTTCGATTGTGTAAATCACTTTAGGTGTGAATTGGTAGTACAATTATTTGAATTTCGTATCCAAATGACCCGTCATTTTATAGTGTACTAGCGGACGCCCGCGACTTCGTCCGCGTGGAATTCAGTTTTTCACAAATCCTGCGGGAACCATGGATTTTTCCGGGATAGAAAGTAGCCTATGTGTTAATCCAGAGTAAAATTTATTTCCATTCCAAATTTCAGCCAAATCGCTTCAGTAGCCGCAGCATAAAAGAGGAACAAACATACTTACACACTTACACACAAACTTTCGCCTTTATAATATTAGTGTGATGTGATGTATGTCAGTTATATACATACAAACATTTTCTTTTATTTGTACTCGTATGGTCATCATACTATGAAAAGTCAATTTAGAGTTTGTCTATGTCTAGAGATTTTTACCACTAATTCGGAAGACATCTGTATTATATTCAGCAGCACAAACGCATACTATATGGTGTAACTTGATGGAGTATAGTTACGCGACTACGTCACGATACGGTCCATTTAGAACCACTAGACATCCTGAATCATGTGTGTAGTAACACGATAGAAAGTTATTGTATACTTTTACACCCACGTCATAGTATACTTTTACCCCGACTGCGTTTAACTATATAAAATTATAACTAAAAGCAGTGCAATAGGTACAATAGGGCGCTGTTCTAGAAATAACGCGTCCTGACACAAAAAAAAATTATAGCTATCTACAGTGACGCGACCATATTATGACTTAACCACGTCACTATAGATAAAAAATTTTGTCTAAATAAGGCACAACTTTTAGGTTCTAAATTATCCCACAAAAATAAAATTAAACTCTACGCTATTTCTAGATGTATCGAATTACCTACTTATACAATGAAATTATTTGTATTTATTTCAGATACTTTTCGGAACATGCTCTATATAATGATAAATAGGCACGCAATTAATTGCACAGTCAATTATATTCTATTGATTGCAATAAGCCCCACTTTCCCCCCGTCGGGCTTCAGTCGCGCGGGAATTGCCATTTTCATATTATATGGATTACAGTCAACACACTCACTTTCAACCCTAGTGTGTAACAAGATAAACATAATTAATAATTAGTTATATAATTAATTATTTATACTAATTTCATAAAAAGGAAAGATTTGATCGTTTCTTTGTTTGTTTGCAAAAAATAGGCTCTGAAAATAATGCATCGATTTGAAAATTTCTTCCAAAATAGAAAGTCATAGGTTATATTCCCACTGGAATAGGAACTACACGGTTGGAAGGCTATAGGCTATATATTATCCCGGTATTCCTACGGGAACGGGAACCACGCGGGTGAAACCGCGCGGCGTCAGCTAGTATTTAATAAATTAATAATAATACAAAACAAAACGAAATATATATACGGTCGAATTGAGAAACATACTCGACTTTTTGAAATCGTCTTATTACAGACGTTACGTTTACGTTATGTTTACGTTTTTGACGGCCTCCGTAACGCAGTGGAATGTGCGGTGGATTTACAAGACAGAGGTCCTAGGTTCGATCCCCGGTTAGGCCGATTGAAGTTTTTTTAATTCCAGTCTCTTTCTTAGGTCCAGGTCTGGCTTCGGCCGTGGCTAACTACCATCCTACCGGCAAAGACGTAACTACCGCCAAGCGATTTAGCGTTCCGGTACGATGTCGTGTAGAAACCGAAAGGGGTGTGGATTTTAATCCTACTCCTTACAAGCTAGTTTTCATTTTAGATTACATCATCACTTACCATCAAGTGTGATTGTAGTCAAGAGCAAACTTAAAAAAAAACGTTCTTAGCAGACGCTTGAAGCTTTCCCGCGTTGAACCCTTCTACTCGTATAATAGCAGAATAACAACTTGACATTTTTTGAAACTTTTAACTATTTATAATTATTATCGTAACATATATCTACCTAAGTTTTCCTCATTAAATGCTATAGGTATACTGGTGAAAACCACATGAAAATCCGTTCAGTAGTTTTGGAGTATATTGCAAACATTGTACAGATAGTTAAAACCGCTAAGTGTGCAAATCCGTGGCCCAGCTGTCCGCTAGTTTCGCTGTCGCTCTGTGCTAACGACCCGACGTACTGACACGTAACCGCTGGGGGCTCGACACGATTAGCCCCTTTGCCCAACCGACCAGCAAATCCGCTGTTTGATACATCGATGTAATAACACGAGACAAAAATCATTTTTTAACCCGCAAATGGGTGTTACAATTTTTTGTGCCTGACACCATTATGATTTATGTTAGTTCGAAGAGGCATAAGTTCAATTTCCCCGTACCTCTGACGGTTTCTACAAGTACGCGGCATCGTACCACCACAGAATAAAGCTATTGTTACACATGCTCATTTCAAGCACGAAAGCATGCTAATATTGAGCAGTTGCTACTTATTATGTTATGTATTGCATGTGTATCGCAACATTGCTAATAATGAGCATGCTTATTTCGAGCTTGCTCAAGAATCAACAGTCGTGCGATTTATGAGCATGCTATATATATTGCTGCGCGGGTGGAAAGAGGTATTTGCTTATTGAGTATGCTAGTCGATCAACATTACTATTTTATATCCACGGCCGAAGCCAGACACACCTGGACCAATTAAGAAAACCTTAATCAGCCCAGCCGGGAATCGAACCCAGGACCTCCGTCTTGTAAATCCACCGCGCATACCACTGCGTCACGGAGGCTTACTTGACTACCAGACCAGCCACCCTACTTCGGTATACTTAATAATGAGTCGCTACATCGATTTAAAGAATATAAAACCCTAAACTGACCCGAGCGATTTGGGAATCGAATCCAGGACCTAACTGTTGAAAACCACAGGACAACTGCGCCGGAAAGGTCGTAAAGTTTTTTTTATTCTTTACAAGTTAGCTCTTGATTACAATTTCACCTAATGGCAAGTGATGATGCAATCTAAGATGGAAGCGGGCTACCTTGTTCGGAGGAGAATAAAATCCACACCCCTTTCGGTTTCTACACGACATCGTACCGGAACGCTAAATCGCTTGGCGGTACGTCTTTGTCGGTAGGGTGGTAACTAACCACGGCTGAAACCTCCCACCCAGCCGGGGATCGAACCCAGGACCTCCGTCTTATAAATCCACCGCGCATACCACTACGCCACGGAGGCCGTCAAAAAGCCTCTTCGTCTCAGACCTCTTTGACCAAGAACCCCTTTATGGCTTCAAATTGTGATATTATACATGCAATTTCATTTTTAATTTATCACATCAATGGCACCCCGGTTATATTCCGCTCATTATCTATACCGAAAATCGGAACTCCATCGAATATGTCGGCGAGAGAAAATTCGGAATAAATGACTTGTGAAGCAAATTCGGAATAATCCCCGGATATTTCCGCGGCTGTGGCTGATTGATGAGTTGCCAACTGAATGGAAAATATTCAGTGTAGCGATATTAAATTTTATATGATTTTTAATTTTTTTTAAACAAATAATCTAATAATCCCACAATGGCTACAAATCGCTAAAGACCGCAAAGAATGGAAATCTTTGGAGGAGGCCTTTACCTGAGGGAGGGTTCCAGTAAAATATAGTTTTTTTAAATGAATACCATAAAAATAGTTACATACATTTTTTTTTAAAATAAGAAATTTCACTAAATTGTATTTATGTACTGGAAATAAAAAGCTTTTTCATTTTTTTATTTTATTTTATTTTAATAATCCTACTGCCTCGGTGGTTAAATAAATTGCCCAGCCATAAAAGATGTATCGGAATGACATTAGCTATCGACATGTCACGTGATCAAGATCTGTCATTCCCATACATTTTTCTAGTTTTTGAAGCGTTAGCGATCGTAGAAAGAGAATCGACGTGCCACTTGGCTAGAGGGGCTGGCTTGTAGTTGTAGCAACTGTTACTGCTAGAGTCCTGCCCCTATAGCCAAGTGGTACGTCGATTCTCTTTCTACGATCGCTAACGCTTCGAAAACTAGACAAATGTATGCGAATGACAGATCTAGATCACGTTACCTGTCGAGAGCAAATGTCATTCCATTCCAGAAAGAGAATCGACGTGCCACTTGGCTAAAGGGGCTGGGCTGGCTATGTATGGTTAACCCCTGTCTTTTGGCTGGTGGGAGGCTTCGGCCGTGGCTAGTTACCACCCTACCAGCATAGACGTACCGCCGATTTAGCGTTCCTGTACGATGTCGTGTAGAAACTGAAAGGAGTTTAGATTTTATTCCTACTACTAACAAATTATCCCAATTCCATCTTAGATTGCATCATAACTTACCATCACGTGAGACTGTAGTCAAGGGCTAACTTGTTAAGAATAAAAAATAACCCTGGTGGAAAGCTCGCTAAGCCGGTACCATAATTATTATTAACATCCGTTACTGATCGTTACACAGTCAAATGCTGGCCTAATGCGGATTGGCAGACATCACACACGCAGAGAATTAAGAAAATTATCTAGTATGCAAGTTTCCTCACGATGTTTCCTTCACCTTTTGAGACACGTGATATTTAATATCTTAAAATGCGCACAGCTGAAAAGTTAGAAGTGCATGCTCCGGACTGGATTCGATCCCACAACCTCCGGAATCGGAGACAGAGGTCATATACACTGGGCTATCACGACTCTCTCTTTGTTTAGTGCTCTATATAATTCATATTAAGAAGTGCGTCGTGCGACCCGGTCGCGGTCGAGGGTCGCGGTCCCAAGAATCGAATGCTACCTTAAGAGTTGGTTGTGGACTGTTCTACAAGGCACTTCCAGAGTTTGCGATTTTCATAGTTGATAGACGTTCGCCAAGAATAGATTTTGTAAGACGGTCATATTATGGAGGCCTTCGGACGGACAAATTCGGTTGTTAACTCTTAAAAAATACGTATCAAATTGAATTAAATTAAATTAAACTTAGTGATGTTTACATTAAAAGCTGTTTTAAGCATTTTTAATTATTTTTCCAATAAAATCTCTATATAGCCTCACTCGTAGCAACATTTCGTTAGCAGGCAGAGGGATGCGGTCTACTTAGGAAATTAAATTTTTGGTCGATAAATACTTTACAAAAGGGTACAACCTTCACAACATTCACAAAATGTAGCGCTGAAAGGGATATAATTTGATAAATTTCGTTACTGTTGTGTACAATTTTCTTTATAAAAAAATTATAATGCAGATGTAATTTGTTGGTCCAGTTACAGGATCAACCAATCCATGCTAATCTCCGAAACTAATACCTACTTCGATTATCAGTGATATTTTAGGCATAGTTGCTTAGAGGTGGTGTAGAGCAACGGCTTATTAATAAATGCTTTGTTTTATTGGTTTGATATATGGATATTTTTTTTTATGAAAAGAGATTGATAACATGGGGACGGATTAACGAGTGTCCGAGTGTCCAGTAATCTATATATATAAAAATGAATTGCTCGTTAGTCTCGCTAAGACTCGAGAACGGCTGAACGGATTTATCTCATCTTGGTCTTGAAATGTTCGTGGATTATATAATGATTTATTTATTTTGCTATCATCCGCGAAAAGTCGACGAACCCATGCGACAACGTCACCCAGGTCCGGCAAAATACTCTCTACGTACGTTTCACCCCGAAACCGGAGCATCCTCAGGAGATGTTGACTCTACAACGTGCAATTGCAAAGTGTCGTTTTCGACCTTTGCTTCGTCTTTTATAGACCAAATGGTAGGTGGGGCAAGAGGTGGGCGTTGCCAAGATATTCATAATATAAGCGATTTATCTCGCATCGAATTCAAACATTTTTATTAGTGGTGACTTCGATAACTCTATTTGTTCATTTAATAAGGTAATTCCTGACTTATTATGTTTTATTATCTCTAATTGTTCCAAAACGCATAGTCGTAGGCCTTTATTGCAAGTGTGTAAAATGTCATACATAGATATATAGAATAGAGTTATCGAAGTCACCACTAATAAAAATGTTTGAATTCGATGCGAGATAAATCGCTTATATTATGAATATCTTGGCAACGCCCACCTCTTGCCCCACCTACCATTTGGTCTATAAAAGACGAAGCAAAGGTCGAAAACGACACTTTGCAATTGCACGTTGTAGAGTCAACATCTCCTGAGGATGCTCCGGTTTCGGGGTGAAACGTACGTAGAGAGTATTTTGCCGGACCTGGGTGACGTTGTCGCATGGGTTCGTCGACTTTTCGCGGATGATAGCAAAATAAATAAATCATTATATAATCATGATGAACTTCCGCAAAGTAACGCCTGCTTCTATCCAATGTTCGTGGAGTTATAGAGAAGGTCTAAAAGGTGAGAAAAACTAGAATAATTGCCGGGAAAACCATAAAAACAACCGTTTTCTATTTCTCATACAAATGTTTAAGAGTCAAGCAGAAGAAGTAGGGGTAGGGAGGGGTAGGGTAGGGTTAGAGTAGGGATAGGGAAGAAGTGCACATAAGTCAAAGCGAAGCTTGACCGGGTCCGGTAGTATTCAATATAAATCACTCTCTTTCACCCCCTTTTTCACTTCCTTCTAGTTTTTAAATTCTTAAAACTCTACATCCTTCTCCAAAGCTTCGTCTATCTTTACATCAAAATTCATTAAAATCACTACGGACGTTTTAGATAGTTTTAGATTATGATGATGGATGATGATAATGAATGATGATGACGATGATGATGATGATGATGATGATGATGATGATGATGATGATGATGATGATTGTAGTAAGTACTCACCAAGTGTCAGACAAAGCACCAGTACTGCCGGCGATGTCATTGACCTGCCGGCCTGAGGGGCCGCCCGCCCGCATTCGCAACGGTGACCACATCAATACCACATCCCATCCGCTTGCACTTTGCACTTCACTCGCACTTGGCCTGCACTTTCACTTCACTGTCACTTCACTTCAGCGAGAGCCATGGGATTGTGTGCATTGCTCTTGTATTATAAATTAAGGTTTGTTTACACAATTTAAACACTTTTTACTAAATCTTTAAAAGTGTTATTATTACTATTTATAAGTATTTCAATTGTGGCAGTGATGTCGGCTTCAATATCTGAAACAAAAAAAAAAAAATTTACAATTTGTAAGAAAAGTTCAATTTTATTAGTCAAAGGTGGAGCGGTTTTACGTAGCTTTATAACACATTGAAAAAAAAACAGGGCCTGTAGCCATGTGGCACATTGACTCTCTTTCTACAATCGCTAACGTTTCGAAAATTTAAAAATGACATTCACTATCGACAGGTCACGTGATCAAGTTGTCGATCGCATCTGTCATTCCCATACATTTTGTTAGTTTTCGAAGCGTTAGCGTTTGTATAAAGAGAATCGACGTGTCATATGGCTAAATCCCCTAGTTGGGTACAGTTGGTTCAATAGCGAAATTGTTCGGTTAGTTAATGATCATCAGATCCCGGGTTGAAGTCCCCGGAGCTGGTCTCCGGTTAATGGGTATTAAAAATACGACTTTTTGTAAGCCGTGTAGCCCAGTGGATATGACCTCTGGCTCCGATTCCGGAGGGTGTGGGTCCGAATCGGGTTCGGGGCATGCACCTCCAACTTTTCAGTTATGTGCATTAAAAAAAAATAAATATCACGTTTCTCAAACGGTGAAGGAAAATATCGCAAGGAAATTTGCACCAGAGTATTTCATAATTCTCTGCGTGTGTGAAGTCTGCCAATCCTCATTGGCCTAACCCTCTCATTCTGAGAAGTGACTCGAGCTCAGCAGTGAGCCGAATATGGCTGTTAGCGACGACTTTTTCGTTCGTCGACGAAATTGATTACGATGATGACAATTATATAAAGTAATTTTGATATTGATTAATTGATGGATAATACGAGTATAGGGGTAAGTATTCACCACGTATTCACCAACTTCGTAATATAATCATAAGTCTCGGATAGTCTAACTACTTTCGTAACGTAACGCATATACGTAACGTTGGTCACTTTCTTACTTTGATGAAAAAGACAAAACTTGTGAAATACTTATCAGAAGTTGGTGAAACCAGGCCATATTTAATTTGTAAAAAGATTGCTTAGTAACTCAATAGTTCCTCGCAATGCCCTGTCTTTTATCCGTGTGTCAGCATGATAATTATTGGTCTAATATGGAGCTTATACCCACCATGCTGCTACAACGGCTTGTAGGGCTAAGATGGTAATGTTAAATTAATAGTCGGGGCCTTGCTATCTTTCCAACTCTGGGCTGTGAAATTTTACTAAAAATTTCCTAGAATAAAGTAAAGTTCAATATTTATCCCCAACTAGAATCGAACCCGATCTCGCGATCTGAAGCCACACTTGTGTGTGGCTTCAGATAGCTAATAGCTCACACAAGTAGTATATTGAATAATGTGGCTCAATACATCCCCGAGTCCCGAGCAAACATCACATTGCACTGCGCCATTAACCTTTTTGCTAAGAGCCTTCGCTCACGCCACTTGAGCGCGGCGCCATTAGGCCGCGTCCACACTGACAACCTGATAAATAAGACAATCGAGAGGGAATTCCTAAGTAGCCGATTTTTGTTTATACAGCCAAGAGGGAATTAATTATTAGCTGATTTTATTGGAAAGATTTTTTATGCGTATAGAACTGGCAGAAATTAACACGTAACAAAAAATGTTAAACATTATTTTTCGTCCGCTCAATGTGATTTTTGTAATTATTTTAATTTTATGATGTTTATAATTTTCACAACTACTACTTATATATATTTAGTAACTCTCTCCTTCCCTCTTTAAAGTAAACCTATGGCTCTCTTTATGTGTCTGGCTATAGTATACAAATATAATTTTTAGAATCCGACTGGCATGTGTAAAGATTAGTTTAAAAAAATTAAATAAGAAACCTCTATTAAAAAGAATAATTAAATAGGTTACATAATTTATATCGCGTAATTTGAATAAAATAAGTAAAGAAACAAACTAACAACGCTGTACAACAATTACTAAATTTTGAATATACAATGTGTTGTGTATTCCAAATTTAATAATTAGCTTCTGTACTTAAAATATTTACCTATAAACGTGCGGACTATGAGAGTGAGGGAATAGAGAATGCACCTGTGCTTGTGCACTATTATATCTCCTGCGTATATGGTTAATCTTGAAATGAGATTGGCCATCGCGGCCGAATGAAAATAAAACAAAAAAAATAATTCGGACGGGAGCATATTTTTTATATAAAACTTTCCGTAAAATTACGATAATTATGTCATTTCATTGCAATAACTTTGTTAGGCGATCACTAAAACGAAAATACGATGAAAAACTATGTAGTGACTCATTAGTTGAATATTTCACCGATATACATAATAACCCTGCTGATGTATAAACTCCTTAATTTTATTCGCTAAAGGGCATTCGACCGCGCGACGTCATTTGGCCACATTCACAATGACAGTTTGATACCTGAGATAGCTGCGACTGTCGCGATGTCATTATTATGAGAATTTTAGTGTTAGCAATTCCTTTAGATTCTTTGATTTGCTGGCACTTAAATTCTTTTGACACGTAACTTTATCTGATTTTTTCAATTAAATTAATTCCTCTGACGCTTATCATAGAAATTAATTTAATTGAATAAGTTCAAGAAAACAGAGTCTATCAGTGGTTGATAATAACCATCAGGAAATGTAGTACAACGTTTTATAGCAAATCCTGTCAGAAATAGAAAAGAAAGAAGCTTAATTGTATACCAGGTACCAGTAGACCTTTCGTCACACTTACTTGGATGAAGAGAGTTGGATAGATTCCAGAAAAAATCACAAAGATGAAATATTGCTATAAATATTTTTTTATTATTCAGCACAGTACAAGTCAACGTACAACCCTACTGCCATTCAATGTCAATTGGTCGGCTTGGCGGTGTAACGATGCTTTCACACTGACAGCTGGATGGATAAAACAGCTGCGACAGTCGCGGATGAGCCAAGAATTGACATATATTGGGTTTATTTCCGGACGAAAACCAATGACCATTCAGAATGTTACCAATTTAAACAAATGGCAAAACTATATAGCTATAGTCTAGGCTAAAAATAAACTCAATTATCATGTACTCAAAGCACTGTTCATAACCATTATAATACGCAAACTCCTATGCCAAACGTAAAGGTTGTTCAACTAAACCTTACTACGCTTTGTTCAAAACTTGTAAGCTCTTTTGAACCGTCAAAGGTCCGTAATGATGTACTATACAATTTGAGAAACAAGTAACTTCGCTGTTGTTCAATGCAAATTTTGCATTACTATAACAAATCTAAGGGTAGCCGCTCACTGACAATTTTTGGTTGGCCGATTTTTTAATTGTGCGTGATTTAGTTGGACAGATGTGCGGGTTATCGTACATCGCTATATAGTTCTATAGTCGACCGACTAAAAGTTGTAAGTGAGAAAGAGCCCTAAATGTTACTTTTCAAAGCCGTTGCTTTATTGTACTGTGCTCTACAAATATTTTTTTTTCCACACGTCGAATAAATATTTCAGAAAATTTCAATAAACTAAAAATAATAAAAACGGCCAAGTGCGTGTCGGGCCACGCACAATGTAGGGTTTCGAATAGTAATAACAACTCAGACTAATTTTCAACGGGATTTGTACGAGTATTTACAAATCTTTCCATCTTCATGTTCAGTTTATAAGTTTCTATCGATACATGTAAAACATTGTATAATGTTTTAACTTGAAAACCCTACTTTGCTGTAATTTTCATTTAATTTTGGTACTCGTTCTACTTCCTCAATATTTCCACGTCTCCATACAAATATCATGGCTTGCAGACACTTGCACTCTAAAACTTAAAATTTCACTAACGGATCTCCGAATCTAAAAATTATGTTGACAGTTTATTTCATTATATTTAAAAAAAAACTTTTATATTATAGTTGTTTATGCAAATAACAACTTTCTTGTGAACAGGTGATGATTTTACTTCTATTTATAGCACAAAATAATAAAATATCTACTTTTTAGTACCTCATTATGGGAACATGGATGAATCCGTCCAGTGGGTTGGAGATCTGCCTCTAGATCTTTTGCCTTGTACTTGGCATAATGTAGTCAATCGCTAAGAGAGGAGGAGCATTGTACATAAAACGACACTCATCGCCGGAACCACGACCGCTCTGCTAATAATGAATGACTAAGAAGAAAAGAAGAGAGTTACGAGTTTATAGTCAATGAGTTAAATCACAGACGGTCAGAAGAACATGACGAAACCATAAAGGGTTCCATGTTGATTACGGAATCCTAAATATATTCAATGCAGTCGCGTTTATCAAGCATGTCATATTTTACATCTGTCTCCAGCATCGTGAACAATGGAGTCCGCTATTACAACGCTCTGTCTAGTCTAGACGTTGGAATGTCTGGCAGCATGCCCGGCAGCTGGAACACGAGACGCTTGGTTATCTTTGACACTTGGTACACTCACCTGACTGATGGAAAGTTTTTAAACATTTATATAACATTCATAATCAGTACTCGCATGAGAACAACTCGCACGAGGTACAGGAGAGACAACAGTAGAAATTGATGTCAATGCTTAAAATAAACACATATGTAATAATACATTATGATATAAGTGCGGTAAGTTGAGAATTACAGCCAAGGCGACATTGCGCCCGAGCCGTAGGCGAGAGCTAGCACGGAAGCAGAGGCTGTAATTATTAAATCGTATGTACGTCATACGACGTTTTATAGCATATTTGCGAGGAACACATTTTCTGAAAATGAATTTGCATCTTTGCTTTTGTTTTATACAAAGTAATTTTTGATTGACTGGGATGAAAGTTATGATATGTCACGTGATTAAACTAAAATGTATGATATGTTATATCCATACATTTGTCAGTTTTCGAAGCGTTAGCGATTGTAGAAAGAAAATCGATATGTGTTATGGCTAGATGCACTGGACAGAGACTCCAATCTAGCGTAATAGCTGACACTGACTTTTAAAACTTTTCAAAATAATCGATTATGTTCAGCCATAAAACAAAAAGCAACTCGCCGGCAACGCCATGAATACAAAACCGCTGATCGGTGGGAACGAAATGGCGAAACAAGAGAATATCGCCGCGAAAACGCCATAAAATGAGTTTTTATGGCCCATATTGGGTGCTTTTGTCACTTCTTTGTTTTTAAGTATGCCTTTTTATTGACTGGCGCTGAACATTTCATTTCGTATGTAAGTGGCTTTATGGAGGCTGAGGGTTTGATGTGTTCTAAGAATTACATACCTAAATCTATTATAACATTTAGATCAGATTACAAGTATTCTCAGACTCTCATTCATTACAAGTAACATGGACTACGAGTATCTTCGCTTGAAATCATGACTGAAACGAGTGGAATCTACCTTCGAGCCCCATCAGGTGATGCTTCTGCGCTCGCCCAAACACCCTGTAACGCCGCTGAAGGAGCCTATGGCACTTGCACAATCAGAAAATAAATCATATGGAAGTAATTACTGTAAAAAAATTATAATAATACGTAAGATTTTTATCAATATTGGTGTGGATTTTCATCCACCTAACAAGTTAGGTCGCTTTCATCTTAGACTGCATCATCACTTATCATCAGGTGAAATTGTAGTTAAGGGCTTACTTGTAAATAATAAAAGATTGGGTATGACGACTCAACATACTCCCCGAGGTAAGGAGGAGTATCAACAAAAACTTCATACTCTGGGATTGAAATTGTGGCACTGAATTTTCTGCTTTGAAACGTTCAATATTTCATAGCCCTGCTCAGAAATCGTACACAGGACTTCTTGATCCAAAGCTACATGTGCTAACTACTAAGTAACGAGGCAGTTTACGCTTAAACATGATACAACGGACCATTTTCATAACATCGAAATAACGATTCTCCTTCACAGTGACAATAAATAAATACTTACTGAACACTTTTTTATGAAACAGCTGTTAAAATATATAACATTTACGGACAGAAGAAATGTTAAAAAACAGTTTGCCAAAGTGAATTGCCACAATTTAGGCTGCAATTTTTTCCCAAAGCGGTCAGCCAAAGCCTTAAAGTTTCCGCGCGGGTAGTTTTCCTCTAAAATGCAATCGAGTCGCAGAGCTTTTCCTTTGAATGTCTTTCAGAAATAGAGCTACAGAAATTAATTTAAAGCAAATATTAAGCTTAGTGTACACTTACCGCTACTCTTTCTAGTTCGTTCTTTATCCGACTTAAAATAGAGTAGTATTATAACATTGAAATGGCTGTGTGTCTGTTTGTGACACTATACTCGTGTTGCTGCCGTAGAAACCCAGTCTACACACTTGGGCCCAAATTACACGAATGATACAGAGCTGAAAATTGGCCATAAATGAAGACAATTAAGGAGAACTCGAAGAAGAATGAAGAGAAATCTATATTTGCCTAATCAGTTAAATTACTTGTTATTATCAGTGTCAAACTGACATGCGACAGTTTTAATAAGGATTTGACACTAACTTGACACATTTAAAAGTAAAATCCCTAGGAGGACTGTTAGTTTGATAAACAGAACATTGAATTGACTTTGTAATTGACAGCCCGCGTTTGCAAAGACAGCTTGACAATCAGTGAAATACCCATCAAAGAGGATATAAAAACGCGATATTCGTTTGCAAAGCTGGATCGGTGTGAAAATAATGAAATCAGCTTATTTTTCTGAGATTGTGATGGAGTAATCTAGTAAACGGTGAAAATATTGTGAGGCTACCTACATACCAGAAAATTTTCTTAATTTTATTCGTCTGCCAGTCTGCATGGGCCAGCGTGGTGGGCTATTGGCCTAACCCCTGTCATTCAGAGAGGAGATTTAAGCTCAGTAGTGACCAGGGGGATATCGAGTTTCACCACCAAGCTGCTCCTGATTGATTGATTGAATTTGAAACGATCACTATCAGATAATAATGCTACTGTTAACGTGCTCACCGAGGCATGGGCATTTAGTGCTTTTAAATCCTACATTTCCTATAGGTACTAAATCTCAAAAGCAATTACCGTTAAATTACCGGAATCTAGATACAAAAGTAAAGCTTTCACACTACAGCTGCCTTCTATGCGCCGTTTTCGTTCCGACGCGCTAAAGGCGAGGTGAAATATCCTTCGTTAGTTCATTTTGTGAAGTTCATTTTGTACACGGTTCAGTCTCAGTCAATTTGCTTTAATGAAGTGAATCGTTTCAGTTTAATTTGGTCTGAACTTTACATGTTCTTGTGTATTCTGTGCTGTTCAATTTCAAATACTTCTTAACTGGCGAATGAGGTGAAGGTACTTTGTTAAGAGAGAAAATGTAATTGAACATTAATTTCTCTCATTTACTTATATATATTTTTTTGATATGAAACACGGCTTAAAACTCACGTGATACAATCTCGGAGTATGCCCGACTAGTATCGAACCCTTAGGGCCCTTAGTCATGAGCTGGTTCTTGCACCGCGCCACGATCCAAACTGACACGGCTGCGCGAGCGGCCGCTCGCAGTGCGCGTTGAGAGAGGGGCTGAGGGGTGAGGAGTGACGGTTCCGTTATATACTCTGACGTTGTGTATCGTATGTTTTAGCTGTGTTTTATAATCAAATAATATGAATTACACTCAACATACTTTAAATTCTAAAATTTATATATTTATTCAAGTTTTAATAATTAAAAAAATAAATATAAACAATTCTCCACGTCTCTTGAGTCTATTACCTTTTGTATGTATCCCTATGGTGATGTCGAAACTTTTCGCCATAAGATTATGAACTGAAACAACTATAGGAATTTTATTGTTATTTGTTTCAAACCTCTGTAATTTTATATTATTTTGTGTTGCAAGCATGATAGTGGTAAGGTTCACATATACGTTTAATTTTCTATCAATCAGTTATAGTAGATATACTAATATGCTTTTAGTTATAAACGCTAGTAACGGTAGCATTTTAACGTAACGAAAAGAAAAAAAAACTTTAAATAAATTCTATAACAAATAAATAAACAAAGTAAGTCTTTTTTACGATCGTGCAACCATAGCACCAATAATAATAACTCTAAGATGCCTAGTCATAGTTGGTTTTGGCAGAGAACCAAATAGTTAAAACCCTCTCAGCGCCCAACCTTTATATTAGTTTTAGAATAATAAGTAAAGGTAACTTACAAAGGCAAGTTTTTATTTTTTAATTTGTTTTGGTAGGTTATTACAAGTTTTTCCTTCTTCTTTTTAGTACTTCTTCAAATTTCTAGATTCATCTTTTTGCTGATTTTATTTCCATTTTAGAATAATATGGCTTGAAAGTGTAATAATATAAGTTCATACCGCATACCGCATCCCGCGAATGTTCGATATGGCGCATTAGTACCTTTAATCAGGCAATAAATAAAATAACAACAAACAAAAATTAAGAAAATGCATGACGATAAAATCCGTCATCAATGACTGGGTCAAAATAGACCCAATCACGCTTGGAGGTGAATACAGATAATATTTTTTTCATTTATGTGTTTGAAATCTTTTATAAACAATAATAATTAATCATTAAATTTCATTAAAAGTCACTAAAAATTACGATTTTAAGCATAGAAAAAATATCTTATGCGTCTCAGGACGCTCGACAGAAGTGATAACTTGAACCTGTTTGCTACCTTATGCGTGAGAGAAAGGGAAGTCAGAAGTCGTAACGCGTTACGTTACGAAGCCTCCCATAAGAAGTTATCACTTTCTTAATTTACTAGAGCAGGGTGAATATCGAAATGGGTCAAATTTGGGACGCACGCGCTTCTAGTGAAATACTCCTATTGTTGATACATTGACATAGCTTTTCGATATAAGGATCTGTTTGTCAAATAGTATGATAGTTTTGTAAATTAAATTAAGAGAAAAAATATACAGATAATAAGAAATTTTATTCAGATTTTTTATAGTTAAATAGATGTTATTTGTTCCTAGACTAATTTAATTTTTAATTTATTTTATTTTATATACGCCAGAGATGGTCAAATACATTGTATAATATTTTTTTATGCAAGTTTTTAGCAAATAAAGAATTTTGATTTCATTTGATTTGATTTTGAAATTAAAATTGAAAGGGTCGTAGACGATTTACCAAACCATTGGAGTCAGTATTGGTCATGATTAATGATGTACAACTGCAGAATTCTACATTGCACGTGGCACCCAAATGCACTTGAACGTTTTTTTTTTTAATAATTTTCAAATTTCAAATAAAAAGCAGATCTCATTAAGTTCGGTTACTTCACTCTATCTGCGACTTTAACGAAGTAAACTCATTTTCATCTCGATTCAGAGTTTGTTTGGTCGTTAATGAAGTGGATCGTTTCAGCTCGCTTCACTCAGTTCTAACACGTTCGCTGTTCAGTACCTACTGTTGGAGTCTAAACAGTTTACCGCGGAAATTGTGTTTAGTCTTGTAGAACAAATTACTTGTACAACGTAAATTATACGTGTTTTTTTTAAATTCAAACTTGTTAATTCATCAAGGTTAAGACTGGCTTTTTAATTTCTTTCCTTATGTGTACTTCTATCTATACTATTATTATAAAGCTGAAGTGTTGGTTTGTATGTTTGATTGATTGATTAAACGCGCTAATCTCAGGAACTACTGGTCCGATTTGAAAAATTATTTCAGTGTTAGATAGCCCATTTATCGAGGAATGCTATACATATATTATTCTACAGGAACGCGAACCACGCGGGTGAAACCGCACGGCGTCAGCTAGTGATATTATAAAGAGGAAAGATTTGTTTATTTGCATTGAATAAGCTCCGAAACTACTAAACAGATCTGAAAAATTCTTTCACTGTTGGGAAGTTACACTATCCCTGGGTAGGTACGATAGTTTCAGCTTCTTTTGTGGCGGCGTTTGTGGCTGGCCCGTGTGCGGCGACACTAAATCAGTTTACAACAATAGATAGAGTGGTGAAAGAAGGTTTAAAACATTCAGTAGGTATAAAAAATAACAGTAGTCCACGCAGACGAGGTGGTAGGCGTTCGCTAGTAAGCCATAAAACTGTGAAACTAAAAGCGTTCAAAATGAAACATTAAAACCACAATAACAT
The DNA here is from genome assembly GCF_947172395.1 of Bicyclus anynana. Taxonomy (NCBI): domain Eukaryota; kingdom Metazoa; phylum Arthropoda; class Insecta; order Lepidoptera; family Nymphalidae; genus Bicyclus; species Bicyclus anynana. The sequence goes on along the minus strand of NC_069084.1, from coordinate 18,001,211 downwards.
CAGGAGGAAGCACTGCATACTCAGCCAATGACATCACACAAATGGCAGCGTATAAATAGAGTTGTAAAGAGTCGCGGTGCGTTCGCCTTGGCCTACTGGCGATCACTAGATGCTATAATAAATACAGCTGAAGGAAAATATTGCAAGACTTTGTGGCGACAACCTTCAATGCTCGTATAAATTAAAAAGTATTAAGTGGTAGTGAAAATTTCTGACCCTTGGAATTATGACGCTTATGTCTCGGAAATATCGTCAGTTATTCCGGAGGGTGTAGGTTTGAATCCGACCCATGTACTTGTGAATTGTTGTGAGAAATATTAGATTCGTTTTCCTTTTTTTATTCTTTATTTGAATATTAGTATTACTACCGCTTAGTTTACAGCTAGTGTACTACGTATTACTTGTTAATGTTAACTTAGGCGTTAATCCACACCCATTTTGGTTTCTACACGACATCGTTACGGAACGCTAAATGGCTTGACGGTGCATCTTTGCCGCTGGAGTGGTAACTTGCCACTGCCGAAACTTTCTACCAGCCAAACCTGGACCAATTAAGAATAAACTCAATCGGCCCAGCCAGGGATCGAATCCAGGACCTCCGTCTTGTAAGTCCACCGCGCATACCACTGTGACATGGATGCCGTTTCAGCCTTATTTATTAATTAACTATAATTTTATCTCTCATTTATTTATTTCTCATTTTTTTTAATTTTTAACAATGTTAATATATGTATAACATTGTTAAAAATTAAAAAAAATAATATGTAATATGAAAATATGCAAAACACTATTAAAACTTATAAAAAAAATGTAACCCTCCCGCACTGCGGGACATTTGAGTGCCCAAGCGACCGGTAGTCAGGGCTCCAGAGTGTGGAACCTCCTCACAATACGCGCCGTCTCAAGAATCACTGCCTTTTGTATCCGACTTTCGATCCAACAGTTAAATGAAAGCTTCTTAAGATGTTGGTCGAAGCCTTTCGATATAAGACCATTGACTGAAACAACTATCGGAACAATAATAGTGGACTCAACATTCCACATGGCGGTGATCTCGTGAGCAAGGTCAGAGTATTTGGATTAAGTATAGTTATTTATATATATAAAAGAAAGTCGTGTTAGTTCTCCACTTATAACTCAAGAACGGCTGAACCGATTTAGCTGAAAATTGGCAGTTTAGAACCAGGAGAAGGACATAGGATACTTTTTATCCCGTTCGACAGCATTCCCGTGTGACTTGACATGAAACGCAAAACGTAAATGAAAGCTATGTAATTGACGTATAATGACAGATATGTAATGACGTATGGATGACAATTTGATATTTTATTATATAGTAGGGTAGGAGTAAGGTAGGAGTAGGGTAGGGGTAGGGTGGGGATAGGGTAGGGGTAGGGTAGGGGTAGGGTAGAGTAGGGGTAGGTTAGGGTAGTGGTAGGGTAGGGGTAGTTGAAAGTTTACATCGAGATTCACGCGGACGAAGCCTCGGGCGTCCGCTAGTTATTAATAACTATAATTATTATTAATTAACTATTGTTGTACTATCTAGCACAAGTTATCTAGGACAAGCTATTTAGTTTCATGCGTATGTCCTGTTAAGTATTTCAGAACAACAGAACTTTAGCTGAGGAAGGCAAACGTTCTCTTTCTTTAGAAAGCTTTCGAAAGTTCGCCTCTCTAGTGCAGTTGTAGATCCTTCAGCGAATATTAAAACTCAGTGTATTTGCTAACGTCTTACCGTGCCTTTTCGCATATTCATAACAGTATATTTCACAACGGAAACAACATAATAAACAAACTAAAATCGACCTACCGCTTCTTGTAATAAAGTCATTTATTCTGTGATGCTGGTTTTAATACAAAAAATCCGCTTGGAGCGTTGGCTGTTGGATGTTATGGAAGAACTAGATACTTTTTAAAAACAATAAGGTCTTTGGATACAGGAACAAAATATTTATTCATGACCATACGCTTTGCATAACGTTAAACAAAGTTTACTTTGAGTATATGATATTCATGGCGAGTCGGGCAGAATTATGACCATTTCTTTTATGTCATCTATTATAGCTATTCTGTAAAAATTGGTTCATTGAATCATCTGAGTGTTTTGAGTCTGTGAATATAATCTATATTTATACTAATATTGTAAATGCGAAAGTAACTCTGTCTGTCTGTTACCTTTTCACGGCTAAACGGCTGAACCGATCAAGATGAATTTTGGTATGATCGTAAATGGGACCTTGGAGCAAAACATAGGATACTTTTTGACCCTAAAATAAAAATAGAAGGGGGTCAAATAGGGGTTAAAAGTTTGCATGGAAAGTACTTCATTTTTAGAGTTACTCTTCTAATCGTTCATCCTACTAATATTATAAACGCGTAAGTTTGTATGGATGTTTGTTAGTCTTAAACGCCGAAACTACTAAACCGATTTAGTTGAAATTTGGAATGAAAATAGATATTACTCTGGTTTAACACATAAGTTACTTTTTATTCCGGAAAAGTCCATGGTTCCCGAGGGATTTGTGAAAAACTAAATTTCACGCGGACGAAGTCGCGGGCGCCTGCTAGTAAAATATAAAGTTTAAAAAAGTGATCTAAAAAGGACGAAACAAGAAAATATTTCTGATAGAAATCGGGAAATGCATAGATACAAAAATGATAATGCTAGAGCCGTGGTTCCAATCAGGCAGACTAACAGTGCAATATCTACATAGACGCATTCTGATATAGTTAAATGAAACGACTAAACCGCAAGAACTGTACGGACTACCGCAATTTAAAGATACATTTTGACTCAATATGATGTATAAGTCACCGTTAGATTGTAAAATACGTTAGTTTATTATCTCACTCGTGATATTATAGTCTACCTTCATATTGTGAACTAAAAATACTGATTACAATTTAACGTGTTATTTTGCGTTATATCATAATCTATCGAAAGTGAAACAGTTATATTTTCAATCAGGATAAATTGACCATTTAGTTATTTACAATTTTTTTTATTACAGCGGCCATAATAAAAATAGTAAAACATTACAATGGAAAAATCAAAGAAAAAAGAAAGAGAGAAAATCGGAGAGGTGGCCAGTGCGCTCCCTAATTTTTTTATACACTTTTCTTCCATTAGTAAAATGTTGTTATTGTTAATTATAACTCAGTCAAATCTAAAGTTAGGTCAGGTTAGGTTAGAGCATGATAATTCGGGTGCCGCAGGGCGGACACTTAGGTTAGTCTTTAGATTTAATTAATAATTGTCTTCACCGTAGTCGGTTAAAAAAGATGGCGATAATTTCAAGCACATCTAACTAAAATTCTGTTAAACCGTACATAGTTAAAGCAGTAGTTAATTCTGACACGTGACATGCGGCCAAGTTAGGCCGACATTAAATATTAACGAGCCTCTTGTAACTTGTCGCCCAGCGGCTACTGCCGACCCTCACAGTAAATAGGGTTTCATCTAAATCATACTAAACCAGGACCCGTGCATTGTATTAAGACTCCCCTTATAAATAACTACCACAACCTCGCGTTATCGACCGTATAGTTCCCGTTCCCGTGGAAATATGGGGGTAAAATATAGCCTATAATATTCCCTGATGATGTAGCTTTCCATTGCTGAAAGAATTTTTGAAATCAGGCCAATATTATCAGAGCCTATTTAATGTAAACAAACACACAATCAAATCTTTCCTCTTTTAATATCAGTATAGAGGATTTTCTCAAGTGTTTAAGAGACCAATAAATGGTAAGCTCTACCTTCAGTTTCGCTTGTGGTACTAAGGTAATACCATAGAAGAGAAATTTAGACAAAATTTCCAACATCCATCGGCTCTTCAAACTATATGCCCCGCCCATTGCCACTTCAGCTTCGCGACTCATTCATCTATGTCGGTGACTTTGGTCATTTACGGATCTCCTCACTTTTGATTCGATCACGTAGAGACGAATTCATTATCTATAAAGTATCCTCCTCGTCGTATTCCTCATTACTGAGGTTCGTGACCCCTAGCAGAAGCTTGCTTCTTCACGATGTCGCGCCATGTGGCTCGGCTTTTCGCGACTTGCAGAGCCTCGTGTACTTTGGTGTCGAGAGTGGCGCGGATTTGGTCGGTCCTTCCACTTTGCCAGTGATCAACAGTTTCTCTAAGTTATCTGCGTCCTTATAAAGTATATTAAAGGAAATATAAATGAAAGCCCAAAACTCCATCGCCCGTCCGAGGACTGGCAGCTGGGACCTGGTGATCCGAACTCATGTAGCATAACCACCACTGAGAATACAGCTACTATAAGATACATGACACTGTCATCTTAAAAGTTGCGTAAGTAAGCACTCGAGGCCGGGCATAGGGGCTTGTCTCTTGAGGAGGGCAAACACTGTCGGCGTTTGAGTGCCCTCCGAACTGAATGGAAAGCACACACGTCTAGACGTGCTTTGAACTTTCGTATGAGATGGCCAATTCCCTAGTACCGTTCCACTATACTTATATTTAAAGCCCCACCTTTAATCGTCATAATAGTACATTATGATATAAGTGCGGTAAGTTGAAAATTACAGCCGAGAAGGCGAGAGCTTTAAGAAAGCAGAATCTGTAATTATCAAATCGCGCAAAACACATTTTGAACACACTTTCTGAAACTGAATTTGCATCTTTGTTCTTTGCCTGTTTTTCATATGATGCATATCGCTTGTCATTTTTACACAGATAGCAAAGTGCGAGCACCAGCGTTTTTCTTAGGCAAATGCATCAAAACAGCCAGTATTACTAATAAAGTAAATTAATATTTTTGTGACTCTGTTACAGATAAATGGTTGTAATTTATTGTCAAAATTATTAAAATGCAAGAATTAAATGTTTATTTATTATATTTTATTTCACAAAGTTAAGTTTATTCATAAAATGTTGAGCACTTTTCTGACAAAAAAGTTTTTGCTAAGGTTTAAAAAAGTACGCGTGGTTCCCATTCCTGTAGGAATACTGGGATGAAATATAGCCTATGTTACTGTAAAATATAGCAGTAGCTTTCTAGTGGTGAAAGAAGGCCTGGCGCTGTAGTAGGTTGTCAAAATACGCTGAATGATAATTTTATTGTACGTGGATGCAGATGAATCTTCCTGAAAATATTCTCAGCATCCCATGATTCAGTCTCACCTTTACGAGACGTTTGATAGGTCCATTAGCATTTTTTTACGTGGCGAGATAAAAGTTTCCGCTACAAACAAAAACCACAGACTAGAAAGCCCAGCACGACATGAAAGAAATAAAAGCTTCGCCTTGAGTAATGGAACGCAATCTTGGTTATTGTATACTGTGATGCATTTCCTTCCCTTCTTCCGATTCACGATGCATTTTTGGTGTACTACTATCATCCACACTTTCATATTTTTATACATCTGTGTTTCTGACTGTCTGTCTGTTTGCTTAATTACCTAAGTATATATATTATTTACTAAACGGTGAAAGGCGTATGAAAATCATACAGCTTTCACCAATATATAGAGTGATTTATGATTAGATTTTCGTATATTAGAATTTGTCAAGATTTTCTTTGTAATATTATAAAAAAAAGTCCTCCGCCACGTTTGTCTGTCTGTCTGACACAAACGATAAACTCAACAACTACTGAACGGATTTTCATACGGTTTTTATAAAAATATAGAGTGATTTATGTGAAAGGTTGTGGCATAGGTATAATTTTTCATGATTTTCTGTAAATTTATTAAAATATGTGAGATACGATAATTGTGGGAAAGCTACATTTTCAGCGAGTATGTTAGGCAACATTTTATCCCCGTATTCTCACGGGAAAGGGAGACACATTATTTGTCATAGGATAGCCTTTGTCATTGACAAAGAATGTTGCTTTGTACTGGTTAATGAATTTTCAAAATCGGTTAAATTTTCAGTAGAGTCAGAAATTACCTCCCACAACATAATAAAGGACAATTCCTTTTCCAATACAGGTTTGCATGTAGTCCAATGTCCAAGCAATGTCTTTTCATATCTATGAAGTGCATTACATTCGGTACATTATACAGTATGACGTAAAACCATCCAGGCCAAAGCCAAGAGCAAGATCTTGCAATAATATATTGCAGTATTTTCGCTGACTCAATAAGCAGCGTTTGTACTTTAAACTTATAAAAGTGCAATATTATGCGCCATATATCTCGTCTCTCTCTCCCGCCGCCGCCATGCGAGCGTGGTTTATGTTAATATTGTTTATGGAACTAGCTGAGAACATTTTTCTTATAACTTTTATGAAGTTGCAAGCTTCTTTCACTGTCTTAACATATGCCAACAAAGTCGAGTTAGTTACACCGTTAAAACTCCAGTATTGTATATCACATAGCCACGGAACACGGTAACACTTCCGATGGTTCGCGCGGGCCGGGGGGCGTGTAGTGGTGAATGAAAACCCACGACTTATGTACTTCACTTTCCTGCACGCACTATTTCCCCACCCGCGTAGTCTTTCCCCCCGTCGGCCGCATATCATGGAAGTGTCATCAACGAATCCGAGCATCGTCAAAATAAGCGACGACATATATGTGTATGTGTAAAAGTACTGCGTACCCTAAGGGTTGTTTTCTTAATGCTTATTAAATGAAGATATTCCCAGTTTGGTTAATTTTTCTTACTAGTGCATACCCTGATCGACAAAGTTATACACGCCTAAAATTCTTTCAGTGTTATTTCCACCCATTTATCGAAGAAGGCTGTATTATATTATCCCCGTATTCCCAAAGGAGTCAGCTAGTATAGTAGTATTTTTTGCACAGTTCGGAACAAAAAGTAAAAAAAGTGTTATGAATAAATATGTTCATAGTAGAATACTAAATCTTAAGTAGCACTAATACTCAAGTATCTCAGTATCCTCGGCACCTAATTTTCTTAATGCAGGCCAAATAAGAAAATATATTCATAAGAAGTGAACTTCGAAATGCATTTGTAAGTCGAAATGCTAAAAGAAAACTTGTTAAACAGATAAATTTACGAGCACTTTGAAAGGAAGCTGGAACATTTGAAGGAATGCTAAGAATCATTTCTCCTGCCATTCCTGAAGTTGAAACAAAAGGCTTCTTTGCTTTAAACGCTAACTGATACACACAGTCGGATTGTTTGTTGAGTTTCACATACAATTCTAAATTCAAATTTTATTTTTTCATTTTTTATTCTTACAAGTTAGCCCTTGACTACAATCTCACCTGATGGTAAGTGATGATGCAGTCTAAGATAGAAGCGGGCTAACTTGTTAAGAGGAGGATGATAATCCACACTTCTTTCGGTTTCTACACGGCATCGTACCGGAACGCTAAATCGCTTGGCGGTACGTCTTTGCCGGTAGGGTAATTAGCCACGGCTGAAGCCTTCCACCAGCCAGACCTGGACCAATTGAGAAAATCTCAATCTGCCCAGCCAGGGATCGAACCCAGGGCCTCCGTTTTATAAATCCACCGCGCATACCACTGCGCCACGGAGGCCGTCATAAATTTATTTCATGTAGGCGTAGCACTTTTGAAACGTTTTTAACCGAATTCAAAAAAAAGAGGAGGTTCTCAATTCGTGGGAATCTTTTTCATTGTCTGTTATGTCTACATGAAATACTTTACTTGTGACTGTACTACTGGTTTAAGAGGCAGGATCTGTTGAAGAAGAGCAACAAACTCAACAGTTGCACTTTTAAACAAGAATCATAGATAATGGTTAAATTAATTACAATTCATTTTATAGTTTTAAGAGCCGATACACGTTAGGGTCCGAAGGTGATAATGACGACCCCACCACGAAAAGGGCAGTGTTTAATGACTTAGATTTAAGTGGACTGGCGACTATAAACTTGTCGCGGACTCGCTGTACACAGATGGCACAGAACTTGACGGCAACAAATTTTTCGTCTTTTATGATACGCTGTTAATAACATTTCTGATGAGTACGTACATTTGCGTATTTGTTATTACCTACCAATGTTATTTTATTATTTACACTTATATTTCAAATAGACACCATGTCAATTTAAATTCATAAAATGTCGTTGAACGAATGAAGTGTTGTAATAATTGCTACTGTTTTTAAAACGTTTTGCTACCTAATCACTAAGTCAGTGTGTCCCCCAAATTGGCAGCCTTTTGCTTCTAAAAGGAAATTGCGTGTACCTACTTGTTTTTTGTTTAAAAACTTGAGTCTCTGAGAACTTGTACCGGAGTGTAATAAAATATTTTGTACCCTCCTTTATTTGTTCATAATCGTGTTACTAAATATTTTTAAGAAGCTATATAATATCTATATCTGGCTTAAAATGTTATCAACATCTTTTTTCTAAGTAGATTAAATAATAATTATTTCGATAACTTCCTATATAACATCGTCATCTCCTTACCCTTATCCCACTTAAGTGGGGTCGGAAAAAATATGTCAATCTTTTCCATTCGTCTCTATTACTCGTCAACTCATCATCCACTCCTTTTACACACATGTCCTCTTTCACAAAATCCAACCATCTCTTCTTTGGCACATTGCCATCGTTTTGAAAAAGCGATCCGAGGTACCGAAAATCGGAGCAAGCTGGTAGGGTTACACCATTTAAGGCAATTTTGGAAGATTGAGATGTACCGCCAAAGTCCAAGAATAAATATTCAGTTTTCGTTTGACTGATTCGTAGACCAACACTTTCCAATTTCAAATTCCAATTTAACTTCCTATATAACACCAAATGATAAATGACTAGTTTAATCCACACTCTACCTGCCACCGGTACATACCTACTCTACAAACCGAAATATGCTTCTTTCTCAGAAAGAACTGTGATAGTATTGTAGTGTGCCTTATATTAAATCACAAATACCGTTTGCAGTGAACCCTAAGCAGGCAAACTGCTAGGTAAACATTTTCTGTAAGAACGTTCGCTTCGATGTGAAGTTAAGGCAGTCGTTCCTAACTCGTCCCTACCAACGCTCGTGTTCTAGTATTCATTAACCAGTCCGCTTAAGTAAGACATTTTATATACTTTAAATTTATATTATTCGTGTGTATCAATAAACGTTAATTAGTTCGTCTACTTGATTTATTATTTGGATTCCTGACAGAGGCACGCATTAACCTTCTTTAGCCCATTTATCAATCAATCAATTCCCACATAATCATCTCCTATAAATTGGTGACCCCGCTCTGTCAAGGAATTCTGAGCACGGGTCATTCCACATATTGGTGACCCCCGCTCTGTCAAGAATTTAGAACACAGGTCATTCCACAAATTGGTGACTTCGTTCTGTCAAAAAAACTACATTTGGTAAAGGAATTTTACCACGTAAATCAAGTCGATGAACTCGCGGTAACTAGGGCAACAAACGAACACGCAGCGAATTCCTTGGTGTGGAGCAGTTACGAACGACTCGCGGACTACATTAAGTTAGATTTAATTTGTTTTTCTGTTACATTTTTTTTACATTTTGGCCTCCGTAAAGACTTAAGTGATTATATGTATAGTGCCGTGCCTAATCATTTTATATACACTGTAAGTAACCGATATTTTTTTTGTAAACTGTAAACAATCGACATTATTTTGTAAACAACGATAACGCGTCAAGCAAGCATTTCACTCAGCTACAGCCGCTATCGCCAGCGAAAAATGGCAGCACAGCAGCTCGCAAGGTACCAATAAAGCCAGGCTCACTGCAACGATGACGAATTAGCCGTAGCAAATATGAGGCACACGACACTGGGATTTAGCCTTGCATCATGGGTCCGCAGGCGCATCGCAGTCGTGAATATAGCTCATCAACACTCGAAACTTAGTACAAAAGGAAACGCTCCTCGACTAAGACGACCGCAGCACAAGGTTACACCGGTGGATGTTAGCAACGCACTGCAAAACCACTCAGTTTGTGTAACGCAATTAACGGCAGCATTTTTTTTCTCAAGCGCATTTGGGAACATTTTGGTTATGCCACGAGACTGAAAGCGTGGGCACCGCAGCATCAAAGCAAAGCAGAAGGCTAGGATACCATTATTAAGTCGATCAGATAAATACTCCGTACAACGCCAAGCATCTTCACTGGGACATGATACAACCCTACCTACGGGCAAACTCTACGCTTCCCAGACGTCAAGCATGTGGCGAGGAGGATATGACGCAATCATTTAATTATCGCAACACGGTAACAAGAATCATAAAGGCAAAGTACACGGGCCACCGAGAAACGCACTATCAGCATTTGAAACAATAACATGCCCGTCACACGTCATTCTCGCAAGTAACACAAGCAAGCAAATTATTAACATACTCAAAGAGTCAACGGCAACACTCACTAACAACAACTTTCATGACGCCTATAGGAACAACATTGTAAAATAGCTCTGGTCCATCGTTTTTCTATTTTTCTTATACGCATTGTAACAGTTTTCAAAGTTTTAAATGTTCAAATAAATGCGTTGTTTTTATTACGCAGTGGGACCAGGGTTATTTATTCTTCAATCGTTCATGTATTTTTTTTGCAATTCAACAAGTGTAACTTAGACGTATTATTATTAATTCTTCAATCATTTATTTAATTTTCGCAATTATTTAACATGTATTCGTATTCAAATGTAAATGTAAGTAGTATTATGGAACCGACTGTCAATATTTTTATACACTCGCTCTTACACTATAAGTTTTATTCAATGTAAACACGTGTCGAATTTCAGGTAGCCACTCGACGGCAAGCTGATAACGACGTAAGCATTTTACCGATACATTAGCTCGGTGTTAACCAGCTTAACAAAAGATATTTAATTTTGACAATGTATGTTTGTAGTGTAACGTAACTTCGTATCAATTTTTACTTACTTAAAAATTTGGGGCGGTGTGATGTAGCGTGCCTTATATTAAATCACAAATACCGTTTGCAGTGAACCCTAAGCAGGCAAACTGCTAGGTAAACATTTTCTGTAAGAACGTTCGCTTCGATGTGAAGTTAAGGCAGTCGTTCCTAACTCGTCCCTACCAACGCTCGTGTTCTAGTATTCATTAACCAGTCCGCTTAAGTAAGACATTTTATATACTTTAAATTTATATTATTCGTGTGTATCAATAAACGTTAATTAGTTCGTCTACTTGATTTATTATTTGGATTCCTGACAGAGGCACGCATTAACCTTCTTTAGCCCATTTATCAATCAATCAATTCCCACATAATCATCTCCTATAGTATATTGTGCTTGGTGTTCCTATTGTGCTACATTTTTTTATTCTCTACAGATTAGCCCTTGTCTACAATCTCACCTGATGGTAAGGGAAGATGCAATCTAAGATGGAACCGTGCTAACGCGTTAGGAGTAAGATGAAATCCACACTCCTTTCGGTTTCTACACGACATCGTACCAGAACGCTAAATTGTATGGCGGTACGTCTTTGTCGGTAGGGTGGTAACAAGCCACGGCCTTAGCCTCCCACCAGCCAGACCAATTAATAAAACCTCTATCCACTTCCACTATTTCATACTCATGTAATATTCGCTTATAACAAGTTTTATTAGAATTTGAACTAAGATTTCTATGGGATATCAGAAATAAAATGTCACTAACAACGAAGTTGGCATGGAAATGAGCGATCACATCGCTGTAACTTTACAGAACGCAGGGGCTGTTTGATGGCTTTGCGCTGTGGCGTGCACAAGATTTTAAACTAGGTCAAGCACTATACGCACAAATTGTAAAGTGCTACTTATCTATAATTACATCTATGAAGTACCACTATTTGCTAAGCACCAGTTGGCTGCTTTAGGTGCTGTTGACCGAGACGCTGATCTACTTCTGGCGAAGTTCCAACTCCTTGATCATCGCAAATCAAATCAAATCAAATCAAAAATCATTTATTTCAAGTAGGCTCAGTTTATAAGCACTTTTGACACGTCAGTTGACTATTTGTAAAGATTTGTACAGGCAGGCAGGTTCTGCTGAGAAGATACCGGCAAGAAACTCAACAGTTGCTCTTTTGAAAAAGTCATACAGTATTATAATTTACAATTGATAACAATTACAATTTCTTATAGTTTTATTTCCTGTGTGAAGGTGGAAGCTGATCCAATGGCCTCCAAGCACTTTTATCGTTAAGGAACTCATCAATAGTGTAGTAACCTCGACTAAGTAAATGTTTTTTAACACATAGCTTAAAGTTGTGCATTGACAGGTCCATCACAGTCTTGGGGATCTTGTTATAGAAGAGTACACCCAAACCCACAAAAGACTTTTTTACTCTTCGGAGACGATATGCAGAAACAACTAACTTATGCCCGTGTCTAGTAAGACGTGGGTTAAAATCTCCTTTTCGTTTGTACAAATTAATATTTTGTCTTACATAGACTATACTGTTATATATATATATATTGACAGGCTACTGTTAGTATACCTATTTCTTTAAACAAAAAATATCTATCGATAGTCGATACTCAAAGGCATATCAACCCTAGCAACAACAAACCTCGTGCAAAATTTCCTCTTTTAGGTAAAATCGTGGCCGGAGCTCGCGATGTAACTTCCCACTTAGTCTTTTTCAACGGAAAAAGTTTGGCGGTTAAATTTTTAATTGCTTTCAAAATGGATGAACACTTTTTTAAACTTTCGGTCCTGCTGATTAATTTGTTACGACACGGTTTTTAATAAAGTAATTTAATTTTAGTAAGCAGTACAACACAAAAAAAAAACATTTGCATTTATAATATTATTTAGTATCAGTGGAGAATTTTGACGGACCCATCATATTGTCCACCTGATAATAAGTTGAAAATCATCGACTAAAAATATGGCAACATTTCGCTGAGCAAAAATCTTCATACTTACATTACATTACATAATAATTTAAAGAGGTTAAGTTTGTAACATTCTTCGAAAGGGGTAATCTTCGGAACTACTGATCCGATTTCAAAAATTCTTTCACCAGTAGAATGCTACGTTATCGAGGATGCTATCACATATATTAGCAGAATTATCACAGTTTTTGAACTACTACTACAAAGCAACGTTATTTGTGAGTGTCATAGGCTATACTTTATCCCCGTGTCACGAAACTACGTGGAAGAGAAACTACGCGTATGAAACCGCGGCGCGTCGACTAGTTAGTATATAAAGACATACATACAGTTATTTGTAGAGGAAACTCATTAATGTAAGGGCGTGTTTGCACTGGCGAGTGCGTGTGCTATCTACGCAACATGTTGTGGCGGTGATTGTGTAACTAGCCTAATTTAGTATGCCGTGAGTAAACAGGTACAGCGTCGGTACTGACTTGAGGAGAATTCAAATCCAAGCAAAACACAGGTAAAATACCTACCTAAAAAAAAACCCTGGCTAAGTTTGTTGTGGGTTCTTCTCGGATGAAGCCGCGTTTCGAACCCTGGTAACTTTAAATTGAGGTTTTCAACCAAATTTTATTATTACCATTGTCTTATAATATTATTGAGGAGATCCACAGAAAAACCAAAGTCACCGACATAGCTCAACGAGTTGCGAAGCTGAAGTGGCAATGGGCACATAGTTCGAAGAGCCGATGGACGTTGGGGTCCCAAAGTGCTGGAATAGCGACCCCGCACTAGTAAGCGCAGTGTTGGCCGACCTCCAACCAGGTGGACTGACGACATCAAGCGAGTCGCAGGGATTCGCTGGATGCAGGTGGCTCAGTATCGTGATGTTTGGAAGTCCTTACAAAAGGCCTATGTCCTGGAGTGGACGTCCATCGGCTGATATGATGATGATGATGATGATGATGATGATGATAATATTATTAGCTGACGTTTCAAAGGTGCTTGTAAACTAAGCCTAATTGAAATAAATTACTTTTGACTGTCTTTACTTTATTAAAATAATTTTTTAACGTTTCGTACCACAAAAGGAAAAGTTGCAGTTCAAATTAAAACAATATACCTACTCTACAGTCCATAGCCTATACCCTCTGACGGTTTCTACGTGGCATCGTACCAGAACTTCAAACCACTTGGCAGTAGGACCACCAGACTCAGACCTGTGCCAATTTAGAAATTTCACAACCTTGATCATGACCCGAGCTGCCAATCGAACCCAGTACCTTTCTGTTGAGAACTACAACTACAACACTTCTAACTGCGCAAAAAAATTCATTCATCATTATCAACTCATATTCGGCTCACAGTTAAGCTCGAGTCTCCTCTCATAATGAGAGCCGTTATGCCAATAGTCCACCACGCTGGCCCAATGCGGATTGGCAGACTTCACACATTCAGAAAAATATAAAAATTTACTATAAAATGAAAAAAAATCAACTATATACAAGCAGAATCGTGTCGAATTAAGAATTAAATACATTACATCTATATATATAAAAGAAAGTCGTGTTAGTTACTCCACTTATAACTCAAGAACGGCTGAACCGATTTAGTTGAAAATTGGCAGGGAGGTAGTTTAGACCCAGGAGAAGACATAGGATACTTTTTTTTTGTAGGGGTAGGGTAGGGGTAGGGTAGAGGTAGTTGAAAGTTTACATCGAGTTTCACGCTGACGAAGTCGCGGGCGTCCGCTAGTTTTGTATAAAAAATGCATACCCTAGGCCAAAAGCCTGTGAACTGCTTCTGAGTGACTGTTCTCGTTATAGACAACAGTTGGCAATATTGTTATGAATTTATAGACAGATTACAGACACCGGAAGTTGGACGTTTAAAAAAGTTGGCAGCATTTTCCTTTTAGATGATTGCGCAGAGATTCTTCCCAAGTTCCAGTGCCTTGATAACTTATTCCATTGTGATAAAAGTTTCAGCGCCCGTTCTGGAATGTTCCACCATTTTTAATCAGATCGCGGGTTGTTTGTTACTCACAAATTGATTGAATTTAGATTAAATCGTTAAGGACGCCGCAGATACTGTGAATTGTTAAAAGGAGTGATAGACGGGAGATATGTTTGGGATGAATTGTTGTGGTATTTTTATACTAACTGCCTCTATGTTCAGTGATTAGTCTATGTATTCAAAATTATATTAGTAAAGTCTCTACCACCGGTTCGGAAGGCAGGTTCTCCTAAGAAGAACCGGAAAGAAACTCAACAGTTGCTTTTTTGAAAAAAATCATACAATATTATGATTTGCAACTGTTACCATCTTTTATTTTAGTTTTATTTCCTGAGTGAAGGCACTCGTAGAAGCAGATCCAATGGCCTCCAAGCATTTTATCATTAAGGAACTCATCAATTGTGTAGTAACCTCGACTAAGTAAATGTTTTTAACTCATTGCTTAAACTTATGCATTGTAACACGAACGAACTCTTTCGTTCGCCCACTTTAAGTTAGGCCATCTACATTCACATTCCAGATTCATTTCATATTTAGAATTCCCTCGACCGCGCATGCGTGGATATATTGTTTCGCCCATAATTACATCTTTACCAGTTCTTCATTCCACACCGTTTCATCTATTTGATAGTACTTTTATTTTATATCCTTTTACAATTATTATAATCAGTTCAGTGAAATTATAAATATACCTACCAATCAACATTGCCTCATTCAAGTACTTAATATATTAAAACCTCCACGGCGATATTGGAACGCGCCGTGTGCCAAAAAAAATCTGAGCTTTTCTTCTTTTCTAGTAGTTTTAGTGAATAATTTCAGGCCAGAGTTGGAATGTTGGTAGTGATACAACTCCATGCCTCGAACCGCTGAAACGTAGATCCTGATCATTATCATATCAATGTTAAGCTACACTATCAGCGAACAGCATAGGTTATATTTAATTCCGTTTTTCTACGGTAATGGGAACTACGCGGGTGATAGCGTGGGAGCTTGAAAATGTAAGTATCCGTGGCGCAGTAGTATGCGCAGTGGATTTACAAGACGGAGGTCCTGGGTTCGATCCCCGGCTGGGCAGATTGAGATTTTCTTAATTTGTCCAGGTCTGGCTGATGGGAGGCTTCGGCCGTGGCTAGTTACCACCCTACCGACAAAGACGTAGCCAAGCGATTTCGCGTTCCGGTACGACGTCGTGTAGAAACCGAAAGGGGTGTGGATTTCATCCTCCTCCTAACAAGTTAGCCCGATAGCATCATCACTTGCCATCAGGTGAGATTGTAGTCAAGGGCTAACTTGTAAAGAATAAACTAAATGTCACTGAAAAAAAAACTATTAATTAAAAAGTTATATAATTAGAATTAATAAATTAAAAGCTCGCGGAGGTAACAAAAAACTGGTGCTTGGAGAGTATCAAAGAGATTTATAAAGACATACTTCATGTAATGAACGCGTAGAGAGGCTTCCACGAAGAAAAGTTCTTCATTTTAATAGCAATTTAGTCGAATCTTTTAATTCCTTATGGCTTTGCTTGACGACGTCCTAGAGCCTTTCCTATATCGCTTCCAATGGTCTTAGTGCCTTTAATGTATATAACATAATGCCTGATGATGATGAGAAACTCAACATTTAATATCCCAAACCAATGGACCATTTAGACTTTAGACCGTGCTTCCAACGAATACTTCTAATAATACTTCAGAAATCTCCAAACATTAAGAGACAAATCTAAGTATTCATGGTCCTTCATGACTACCCTTTAACATCCCATACTTGGCTCACTGTTAGGCACGAGTCTCCTCTCAGAATGAAAGGAATTAGGTAAATAGTAGACTACACACTTAAAGAAAAAGGTATGTAGGTTTCCCTTACTATGGTTTTCCTCTACTATTCGATACACGTGATATTTACTTTCTGATGTAATAACTGAAAAATTGCAGATGCATGCCCCGGACCCTAATCAAACCTACGCCCACCGAATCGAAGGCAGAGATCACATCCACTAGACTATCACGGTTCTAATATTTATTCACTTAAGTAAAATTTGAAAAATATGCAAAGAGGCATTTTATTTTGAAAAAGTGTTCATTTTAACAGCAATTCAGTTAAGCCCTTTAATTCTTTATGGTATCTCCTAACGACGTTTGACGGTCGTTTATACTTATATAGGGGTCCAAACGGCCCCAGACCCTCAGTTTAATGTAGCCCGGTTACCGTTCCGTTTCATAACATAATAGAGGTCACTGGGGGATACTTAGGTGTCGTATTTATCGTAATATCGTAAATGTTACCTTAAATTCTACCAATTGGATAAGCTTGATTTGCCAATTTAGTAAATTATTATCCAACTAGCGGACGCCTGCGACTTCTTTCGCGTGGAATTTAGTTTTTCACAAATCCCTCGGGAACCATGGTTTTTTTCGGGATAAAAAGTGCCTAAAGTAGAGATAGATTATAGTCTGGATTAGCCTATGTGTTAATCTAGACTATTATCTATCTCTACTTCAAATTTTAGGTGATTCGGTTCAGTAATCGCGGCGTGAAAGAGTAACAAACATCAAATTCGCGTTTTAATATTAGTAGGATAAAACAAACAATTACAAATAATTTGTAAATTGTTGAATTTGTCTGTTTTCTATTAAAAAATTAACTTGTTAAATATTGGGGAAAATCACGGGAACTATGTTATAAAGAAATATAATATTAAACATCTTCTTTAATAGTTAAAAAACAAAACTATTTATCTATCTTCTAAACTACGCAACGGTTTTTAACTATAAATATAGAGTAGGGAGGTTTATATTTATGTACATTAGAATAAAAAAAACATTTAGGGGTTTAGGGTTAGGTGGAAACCCTATCCACACAAACAAAGTTGCGGGAAAATTATTTAAATTTAAAACTAAGGTTAATTGAGTTCATCTTACAATACATCTCCAGGCAATCAGGCAATAATATCAATGGATAATGGTCTTACAGCAGGTGGGTATGTTATCTTACTGTGTACTTTATTGTACTATTTTTTAATCACATGCTCAATCTACTAGTAAATTATTAAAAAACAATTCGAAACACCTTCAAAATTTGTTACGTTTCATTTTAATTAGTCAAACTGTATTAATTGTTGAATTTATAGCCTACCGGGAAAGTTTCGACCCCTTTTCCCCAATTCAGTAAGTCATTTCGCCTGCGCGAAACTTCGACAATTTAAAACGAACACCGAAGGTTTGATTCGATAAATTTCCCCGAGCAAGTATAACTTTATTTGCATTTCACTTCGCGAACTAAGAAAAACATTTTTAGAATTTTCGTTATTCACTGTTTTAACGTTATGACGTGACAACGTCTTATAATTCGATGGAGCCGGCTGCACAATCGAAAAAAGATGACGTCATGTGTCGTTCCCTCGCTCTAGGATTGCCAACTTTTTTTTTACAAGAAATAAAGTATATTATGGTCTAGGAAGATTATTAAACAGTATTTCAGAAAAACGATCATTTTCTTTTCAAAAATGCAACCATTCTAATATTTTCTTATCGTTTCTTTCGTTATTCGGTGAAATTAAGAAAATACTAACAAGACGATTGTGAGACGTGAACTCGAGGTGAAAAAAAAAATTTTTTTTTTTTAATATTGCAACATGGCTATCAAATTTAAGGGCTTTTTGAGAGGATTTCAAAATGGTATATCATGGCCATGATAAAAAAAATATACAATTAGAAAAACGTTATTTATTAATTGTCTAACAAAATACGCGAGGCGGATGACTATGGGTGCGAGGTTTACGAAGTGAAGTTTTAGAACACCTAAAATAGACTTAATTTTATATTGATTATAAAAAATCGGACAAGTGCGAGTTGGATTCGCCCACCGAGGGTTCCGTAGATTTTTTTTAAATATTTACTTAACCTCGGTTGGACGTATACATTATCATACTTTGTAACATGTAACAAACGTAACTAATAAATCCGAAATTCACCATCTATCTTAACTAAAAAGTGTGAAATAAATAAATTAATTAAACAAATAAAAAAACCCGACTGCATAAATTATACAGAAACTGAAAAGAAAAAAACAAGCTCAGTCCAGAAGTGTAGAAAGCAATTAGAAAACAGTCGGGACCTATTCTATTGAATAGAATGATTTTCGTGAACTCGGGAATGCATTTGTTGTATTTGAATGCTTTTTCAACGTCCGTTAAAAAAGCTCTCGTGCGAATGACGGCTTAGTTATAGTAATTAACAGTTTAGGGTTCATCGACGTAAGACGTAGGAGTTAAGTCTTAGTTATAAATAGCAAAGAAAATGCTTCAGTGATATCTGAAGTAAAAATATCGCTTCTCGTAAAAATTCTTTCACGAAAGGTTAAAAAGCTTATCTATAAGCTTGATCTACGCTTTGTGATAATTTTAAGAGGAAAAATAATATTTGATGAATGTTTACAAACTTTCTCGAACAAATTTAATTATGAGTTAAATTATCTTTTCTTTTTATTTTTCTTTTCAGGGTTATATAAGTTAATCTTGTAAGTGTCTCAATTTTCGAAAAATATTTTCCTTACAAATCGCTTGATTGTTTTATTGATTAACCCTTTTCATTTTTAACCGATTTCCAAGAAGGAGGAGGTTCTACGTTCGGCTGTATGTATGTTTTTCAACATTCTACTCGTGTTGACCCATTTAAAACACATTTTAATAGATTTTATATTTGATTTTACTCCACATTTCCGACAAATCTGAACCGATTTAAGATTAAATATTTTAAAAAATTTGCGGTAAAAATAAGATGTTATTAATACAAACAACAAATGTACCTAATGTACAAACGTTAAGTTACGTCGCCTTATTTTGAAAAAAAAAATTGAACTGTTATCTTAGTTTGGTGATTACTAGTAAACTCTCATTTATTTAATTCTCCTTTTTTTTTAAATTTTTATCAAATATACAAAACACATACAAAACACATACAAAATATACAAAACACTATTAAACTTATAAAAAAAAATATCCCGCTGCGGGACATTTGAGTGCCCAAGCAACCGGTGGTCAGGGCTCTAGAGTGAGGAACCTCCTCACTCTGGAGCCCTGAGGTCATTATATTATTATGTTTATAATTTGTGTAGCTTAAATCATCATCATTATCAGTCTGGACATAGGCCTCTTGTACGGACTTCCAAAAAATACGGTCTCGAGCCGTCAGTATTCAGTTGCAACCCGCTTGACGTCATCGATCCATCTAGGCAATCAACACTGAGCTTTTTGACAGCCTCCGTAGCGCAGTGGTACACGCGGTGGATTTACAAGACGGAGGTCCTGGGTTCGATCCTCAGCTGGGTACATTTAGGTTTTCTTAATTGGTCCAGGTCTGGCTGGTGGGACCCTTCGGCCGTGGCCAGTTACCACCCTATAGACAAAGACGTACCGCCACACCATTTAGCGTTCCGGTACGATGTCGTGTAGAAAAAAAGAGCTTTAACACTGAGCTTTCCGGTTTTTTGTTGATTACGGTATTTTAAATTTTTAAAGGGAAAATAATGTAATTGCCATGAATTAATTTTGACGTGGGCATTAAGGAGTTAGCTCATAGCGTTTGTTCCACTTGACGTGGGGTGGTAACGTGTGTAAGCCGAGGGCAGACAGGCTGAGATTAAATATAATTTGCGTGTCCCGAGGGGATTTAGCGAAGCGGAAACTGGGATCAGGCGCAAAAAAGGCTTTTTTATTCAATGTCAAGAGATTGCAGATACAAGTTCATTCTACCCTTAACTTTGACGGTTTCTACGTAGCATAGTAAACGATGCTTTTAGCGATACGTCATTTCCGGCGGTAAGAGCCACCGGCCTATTCACTAAATTGGTCTTTATTAACCTAATAGCGGACGCCTGCGACTTCGACCGCGTGAAATTCAGTTTTTCATAAATCCCACGGGAACCATGGATTTTTCTGGGATGAAAAGTAGTCTATGTGTTAATCCAGAGTGACATCTATTTCCATTCCAAATTTCAGCCAAATCGCTTTAGTAGCCGCAGCGTAAACGGAGTAACACAACATTAATATATAGCCTATAGCCTTCCTCGATAAATGGGCTATCTAACACTGAAATAATTTTTCAAATCGGACCAGTAGTTCCTGAGATTAGCGCGTTCAAACAAACAAACTCTTCAGCTTTATAATATTAGTAAAGATTAGATAGGTACAGAGGTAGATTTTCTTAATATATTGCAAATAATCCTTAAATTATATGTAGTGAATGATACAGTGAATGTTATAAACCTCCTTTGCTCCTTTGTTACCCTGGTATAACGCTTTTAGCCAGTGTGCCTAGTGGGAGTTTTCAATGTTTTCATACTGTTACTATCGCGTTAACGTAAACGCGAATTAATATGTGGTAACGCAAATTGAAACAGTTGTGAAGTAGTGCCACTAGATGGCGCTGTTTCAATACCTTAGAAATTCGCGTTTACGTTAACGTGGTCGTTAAAGTATCAAACTGGCACTAGGCCCTCAGTTCACTCTATTGTATGCCGCTTATAAGAACTTCGTTCAAAAAATATTGTTCCATGTTCTTTGGAGTTGTCTAATCTGAACATTACAAGAACGAACAATACATAAATCCGTCTGTAAATAAACATTTTGCGGTCTAATCTTCGCAAAGACTAAAATTCAGCGAAATAAATTGTTACAATTTGCTTTTGTATTTTAGAGTTTACTCTCTCAAGTCAAAATAACTACTCTCAAGTTGTGTGTTTAGAAAATAAAGCCAATAACAGACTTGCTTGTTACAGTGTACTTTGGAATGGTTCAATTGGTAAACGGTAGCGGAATCAATTGATAATAATCATCATTATCAGCCTATTTAAACGACCAAACTTCCATATTGTAGGAGGTATATGGAGACCCATCATGATGCTTTACGCAAGATTTTAGGAAAGTCTTACTATAGTGTTAATGATTATATAAATGATAAAAAAGCTTGGTGTTAAACTGCACTATACGACTGTGTGCTAAGTTTTAAATAAGTTTGTAAAATGGTGGTAAACAAAAAAAAATAAACCTTGGCTGAGTTTGTTGTGGGCTCTTCTAGAGCCAAGGCGCTTTTGGAACCCTCGTAACTTTAATCTTAAGTTTTCGACTATTATTACCACCAATAGATTAAATTAAATTATGACATAGTCTTGACTTTTCAGAAGTACTTGTACCTACTCGTAAACTAAGCCTAATTGAAATAAATAATTTTTGATTTTTTTTAATGCCTGTTGGCTTTTAGTGATAATGTTTAACCAATATCAGATAATAATTATAATGATCAGGATTATAATCAGATAATTATAATTAGAAAATCTTAATATGGAATTGTTTTGTTCAGTAGCGGATTAAGCAGTCTATCGTAAGTGGCGGAAAATAATTAATGTGGATAAAACAGTTAACACTTAAAAATGTTTATCAAAGATAAAAGAATCAGACTGAAAAGCTAGAAATAGTAAAGTAACTTTTTGATATTCTTTTTTCATTCTTTAAAAGTTAGCCCTTGATAACAATCTCACCTGATGGTAAGTGATGATGCAATCTAAGATGGAAGCGGACTAACTTGTTAGAAGGAGGATGAAAATCCAAACGCCTTTCGGTTTCTACACGACATTTTGGTTGATCACACTAAGTAGACTAATCACATCAAACGAGCTGCAGGGGTAAAACAAAAGCCGCCAGCATCCAGCAGGAAGTCTATGCAGTCTATGTCCAACAGTGAACGTCCATCAGGTGTTAATAATGATGATAATGACGATGATGATGATGGTGATGATGATTATGGGCTTATATATTTATTTTATTTATTATTTTAAGTAAGTATTTAATTAAATGTATAGAAATAATGCCTGAAAAGGGAGACGAAAAATATTTTACCACTAAAAATAAAAAAATGTACTATATTTTACTCTACTTCTAAATTATCATCAAAATTCTTTGCAATTTTAATAAAAAGATAAAAAAAAATATTTCGTCATAGTACTAAAACAATGGTAAAAAAGCAGAAAACTTCCTGTAACTTGCAGTAAGCCCGCTGTAACCAACGGCCCACGTCGTTCCGTCGTGGTACCACTTATTGAGCAATTTGAGAGTAAGGAATGTAGTTTTATTTCACCGCCACTGCCTCGAGTGCTTGCTGAGCCACTATTTTCGTTGAATTCACCGGAATCTCTAATTGGAAATGGCTAGAGGTATCTTAAGGTGAGTGTTCTTAAATGTATTTTCTTGTTAAAATTACAGAACACTCTCAACTTAACGTACCTTCATACTAGCTCTCAGGATGGTGGCTTTAACCTCCAAGTCCCGTCCTTAAGTATTACATAAGAACAGAGGCAAGTTAAAGGTATTGGTTTATTAAAACTGACCGATGTTAAAATCGTAATACGTACAAAAATATAATGTAATAGCTGACGCCGCGCGGTTTTACCCGCGTGGTTCCCGTTCCCATAAGAAAACAGGGATAATAGTCTATAGAATTCCTCGATAAATGGCCTATCTAATACTGAAAAAAATTTTCAAATCGGGCCAGTAGTTTCTGAGATTAGCGCGTTCAATCAAACAAACAAACTCTTCAGTTTTATATATTAGTGCAGAAGTATAAATTTGTACA
This sequence comes from Bicyclus anynana, assembly GCF_947172395.1. NCBI lineage: Eukaryota > Metazoa > Arthropoda > Insecta > Lepidoptera > Nymphalidae > Bicyclus > Bicyclus anynana. Next base: position 17,977,784 of record NC_069084.1, on the reverse strand, counting down.
GGTTTGCTAACAAGTCATATATATTTTCGTATAAACAACATCGTTATCAACCCATATTCAGCTCACTACTCAGCTCGAGTCTCCTCTCAGAATGAGAGGGGTTAGATCAATAGTCCACCACGCTGACCTAATGCGGATTGGCAGACTTCACAGACGCAGAATTAAGAAAATTCTCTGGTATGCAGGTTTCCTCACGATGTTTTTCCTTCACCGTTTGAGACACGTGATATTTAATGTCTTATAATGCACATAACTGAAAAGTTGGAGGTGCATGCCCCTGACAGGATTCGAACCTTAGGATTTCCTTCCAGAATCGGCAGCAGGGCTCATGTACAACATACACCGTAATACATCAGTTCTTGCAAACTTCTGGAAGACTAATAAACGCGTACTTGGAACTAATTAAGCATCTATTCGGTACACGACGAGCCGACGTCGAGGGCCCTTTGTCTTTATTGACGTTCCATTACCAGCAGTTTATCTTTCACGCTTTTACGCAATAGATCGGAAGTAGGCGGTTAGAAACGCGGAAAGCGAATTAATTGGTGCGTAACTCTCATACTCATATACGCGCATTACTCCTGTCAATTACGCTAAAAGCTGCGTGTACTTGATTAGGTATATTAATATGTTGGATACTTATATTAACACATGGTAGGTAGAATAATAGCAGAGCCGTGGTAGCCCAGTGGATATGAACTCTGCCTCCGATTCCGGAGGGTGTGGGTTCGAATCCGCTTCGGGGCATGCACCTCCAACTTTTCAGTTGTGTGCATTTTAAGAAATTAAATATCACGCGTCTCAATCGGTGAAGGAAAACATCGTGAGGAAACCTGCATACCAGAGAATTATCTTAATTCTCTACGTGTGTGAAGTCTGCCAATCCGCATTGGGCCAGCGTGGTGGACTATTGGCCTAACCCCTCTCATTCTGAGAGGAGACTCGAGCTTAGCAGTGAGCCCAATATGGGTTGATGACGACGAGGTAGAATAATGCTCCCGACCGTATTATTTTTTTATTTTTTCGGTCACGGCAGCCAATATCATGGTGAGATTAACCATGTACCCGGGAGACATTATAGTGCACAAGTGTGTGCGCAAGCACAGGTGCACTCTCATAGTCCGATAGGATTGCAGACGGACATAATCGGTGAAAGATCAGGCGCAGGACCGGCTTTACGTGCTCTCGAGGGTGTACCAACACCGCCAACTTCCAAACAGCAGGCTTCTATTAAGATTTTTCTCGTAAAAATCCAATAACTGCTAGCAAATGTAAACTGATGATAAGCATTATGAATGTTATTTAAACAGGTACATACCACGATAAAATGACGAGATTTTTATTGTCGATATTATATATCATGATATATTATATATCAAGAGGGCGCCGCGATACGCATAATAACAAAAGCGATGTCGTGAGTGTGGTTTGCCTAAACAGCCAAAAACGCGAGGTCGTTGAAAAAAGAAAAAGAACAAGAAAGAGGGTAGATCGATTCTGCCCCTAACAGCTGACTTCACTTCTCATCTCGCAACTTCAGTCCCGTCGTGACCACGATCCATGCAACTGGGTCGAAATATCGACAATAAAAATCTCGTCGTTTTATCGTGGTATGTACCCGTTTAAATAACATTCCTAATGAACCACGAAATAAGTTTAAAATCATTGATGATAAGCATGCTTGTATGGAGCATACTATTTTTACTATTTTTATTATTACTATTACTATTTTGGGGCATGTGAACAGTACCTGTACTCTCCAGTGTATAGAGTGTATATAGGTACATACCGCGGCATGCGGTGTCATTTCACTTTATGACACATAATGTCAGTATGTGCCTTGACCGGGAGAGCGCTGCCAAGTGCCAAGTGGGCGAGGTCGACGCATTGAGACGCGTAGCGTAGCTCTTCCCTACAGGTTTACTTGTGTTCTTTAATATTGACGTGAATACTTCTTATTACTACTTGTTACTACCTAACAATAAGTCTTTTTTGACGTGACAACGTCTTATAATTCGATGGACCCGGCTGGACGCTCGAAAAAAGATGACGTCATGCGTCGTTCCCTCGCTCTAGGGTTGCCAACTATTTTTACAATAAATAAAGTATATTATTCTGGTCTATGATTATTAAACAGCATTTTAGAAAAACGAACGTTTTCTTTTGAAAAATGCAACCATTCCTTCAGTATTTTCTTATGACGTTGTCACGTTCAACTATCGTCAGTAAACCGACTTCACAGACAACCGATTTTTTGACATTGATTCCATATTGTGTGTTAGTCTAAAAAATACGAATTCCACAAAATATGCATACAGTTTAGTGTTGCAGCTACCTAAATAAAATAGTTAAGAATCAAACGAACTTACCTGGAAGTGAAGTTCGATCATAATTATATGATCAGCTAACTCGACTCGATTTAAGTTAACATAATTATTGTAGTATACACCTATGCTTCAGCCTATGACACAAGTTTTTTAATGATATTAGGAACTTTTTTAAATATCATCATGGGAACCCGAACACCACTCCTGCACGACCCGAGGTCGCCATTTTCATTCTGTATTTCTGTGTCCAAGCCTAGACACGCTTATACGAATAATCGTAGAAATATTAGAATTTATATAATAAACAATAAATATAATTTTTGTTAGTCATGCCAAAAGGCAATACCTAATAATTTTTGGATGGAGGTACCATCCAAAATTTATTTACACCATTCGATGGCTTAAGGATCAAACATTTTACTGTGCTCAGTTTTATAACTAATGCAAGGAATCTTGGAAAGGCTAATTTGTGGCCAACTTTTGATTTCAAGATGCTGCGACGTTCGCCTGTGTTTTAATCGATTAAATATGATATGATATAAATATATATTTATATCATATCATATTTATTTATATTTTTTAGTCTCTGATTATTCCTGCAATCTGTCGTGAGGCATTCGTGGATTTTAAGTATTTGTATTAAGGTGCAAAATCCAGTGATTTCCCAATGTAATGTCTATTTCATGACATCTTGTGATGCTCGTTTCTTGAGCCTTTTGAAAGTTGTACCAGGTTTCTTCATCATTAGGTTCCTTGCAAGTTGATTTGTATATTTTCGAATACGCTTTTGGTATGTTTTCATTGAGCAGCTTCTGTCTTTATAGCAATGGAAGTTATATATATATATTTATATAACTTTCGTTGTTTACTATGCGACACTGGCGACACAATGAAATTAAGACAATTAACCGCTTTTCTTCGCCTCAGTTCTGACGCGCTGCGGCGCTAGTGACATATCTCTATTATAATATCTTTGGCTATGTGACGTAATACGTTGTAGTGGTCAAGCGAAGCCACAGATGCAAGTTGTTGTTTGCTCTCAATGCAATATAGTTAATCAAATGTTAATACAACGTAATGCACAGATAGACAGCTGTATCGCTGTTTGCAGAGCACCCAATGTACTGAGTCAATGACATTACATGCTATTATTACGCGACGACAAACATACGACATCAAAGGTCACACATGCGCTTGTGGCGTTCTAGTATCTCGTGGACAAAGTGTATACTATTAGAGCAGAGGCATATGGTTCTCAACCAAGGCTGCCAGCCCACCGAAGCAGAGCACCGGAGCTGAGAAACGGAGAAATATTAACCAATAGGATTGCACAGAATCTCCGCTCCATTTCAGGGGATTTGCTTTAAAAATCACATAAAAATGGTATGCGGAGCGGGGAAACGGAGCGAGGAATCACAGGCAACTCGGCTTCGTATTACATTCTCACTTCTCTCCACAGCCTCGCTCCTCTCCGGTGGACAGACACAGTACGCAATTCCGCTCCGCAATAGTCCGTTTCTCCGCTCCGCTGCCTCGCTCCGCTTTGGTGGACCGGCAGCCTTAGCCTTCGTCTTCGTACTATCGCACCGCAAGGCATCTGGTGGGTTTTCATCCCTATGTGTAGATGTCCCTAGGACTCGTACAAAACGCTTTGAATCTTCTTTTCTCATACGCACGGCTAGGGTTTGGAATACCCTTCCCAAGTCTGTGTTTCCTGAATTTTATACCTTGGGTATCTTCAAAACAAGAGTGAATAGGCACCTTCTAGGCAGTTCCTTCTTAGACTATAAACGCAAGCCTATATGCATGAAACAAAGTTTTTAGCGTTTTCTGTTCAGTGTTCTTAACAGAGATGTCCCAGGTTTGATATCCAGCTCGGCTTAATTTAGAATTATATAATTTCTAAATCGGCTCTTTAATGGTCAGGTGGTAGGTACGGCACGGCAGTGACTAGTTACCAACCTACTAGCAAAGACGTCTCACCAAGAAACCCTCAGATTATCAATCATTATCATCCCATATTCGGCTCACTGCTGAGTTCGAGCCTCCTCTCAGAACGAGAGGGATTAACCCTCAGATGTATGGGAAGAATACACTTGTATTTCTTCAAGGTTAGCCCGCATCCATATAAGACTGCGACATCCATGAAGACGCCTTAGGTATGTCAGGTGAGATCTAACTAGTCATTGAATAAAAAAATGTTAGCCGTCACGGGACGCCTGGCAGATGTAAAACATCGACATTACATACTACGTACACATTACATCTATACTAATATTATAAAGCTGAAGCGTTTGTTTCTTTAAACGCGCTAATCTCAAGAACTACCGGTCCGAGTTGAAAAATTCTTTCAGTGTTAGATAGCCCATTTATCGAGGAAGCCTGTAGGCTATATATTATTCCAGTATTCTTACGGGAACGGGAACCATTCGGGTGAAACCGCGCGGCGCCAGCTAGTATTACATACTACGGAGTATACACTATAGGTATCCGAGCTCAGTGTAGCGAGAGAGATGGCTTAACGCCGGATCGAGTGGGAGAGAATCGCACAGTCGATTGCGCATGGCGACGCGTCGCCACACCGTACACACTTACTGTATATATACCATCATATCCAGAAACGCCAGAAATCGGTTTTACGTGCGATTATCGATGTCTCACATCAAAACTGAATAAGAAAATTTCTTCATAACAAAATGTTTGCCGGAATGATAAGGTGCTACTTTATTGGTTTAACGACTCATTACACCTACAAGGGAAGACTTTCCTTTTCGACGAAGTTATATAATACGGGATAGTTTACCTAAAGCTCTATAACATTTAACCGCCTGTAAACTTTTGAAACTCAAAGTATCTAGTATTTTCTGTAAGAATTCCGTGCAATGAAAATTTTTCAACAAAACAAACGACTTCAGACCCTCATTTGGAAGTCTACTATCGTAAGCACATAGATACCTTCCACAAGGGTTAATCACCAACAGTAAAAACATAATTAACCCTAAAATGTGCGGCTGCTTGCCTCATTTAGGTGCTATTCCGAAATAATTTCAGTCAGGTCATGGGCTTGAGAGACCTGGCAACTCTCCAGCACTCTGTACCTAAGTTGATCGATGGGTTATAATATTGAAATTTTGGTCAGATATTATTGTCGAATTTATTGTTCGTTTGGTTCGTTTGGTTCGTTTGGTTCGTTCGTTTTGTTTTTTATATGCCATCCAAAACTATCAGCATGTATAAAAATGTAAAATATCACCTAGACTAATATTATAATCTATGACGGCCTCCGTGGCGCAGTGGTATGCGCGGTGGATTTACAAGACGGAGGTCCTGGGTTCGATCCCCGGCTGGGCAGATTGAGATTTTCTTAATTTGTCCAGGTCTGTCTGGTGGGAGGCTTCGGCCGTGGCTAGTTACCACCCTATCGGCAAAGACGTACCGCCAAGCGATTTAGCGTTCCGGTACGATGCCGTGTAGAAACCAAAAAGGGGTGTGGATTTTCATCCTCCTCCTAACAAGTTAGCCAGCTTCCATCTTAGACTGCATCATCACTTACCATCAGGTGAGATTGTAGTCAAGGGCTAACTTGTAAAGAATAAAAAAAAAATAATAATAACCCGTAACACCTAACAATTTTTCACTCCAAACGTAAGCCACTTCTGCGTAAGAGCTAGGCTTCGTATCGTAGCGTATACAATCGTAGCGTAGCGATGCGTCAGGTGCCCCGATTTCAGGGCACATAAAACGGCTTACGAATCTGGCGACTATACACTATCTATGTGTTGTAAATCTATGAAAATATCAACACTATTTCAAATATTATTGCAGAGGTTAGCTTGTAACTTCGGATCACGAGGTCTTGTTTTTGAATCTTGAGTCGGGCCACAGAAAACATATGGTCGGGCTATAAAATACTAAGCTTTTTCTTCATCTTAAAACACATAAGAAACTTTTTTAAAAGCATCGTATTGAAAAGTACCTAGTAGTAGGAGGCTCAAAGTTACTCAGCGGGCGATGGAGCGAGCTATGCATGGAGTTTCTCTGCGTGATCGAATCTGGAATGAGGAGATCCGCAGACGAACCAAAGTCACTGACATAGCTCAGCGAGTCGCGAAGCTGAAGTGGCAATGGGCGGGCCAGATAGTTCGAAGAGCCGATGGACGTTGGGGTCCTAAGGTGCTGGAATGGCGACCCCGCACCAGAAAGCACAGTGTTGGGCGACCCCCAACTAGGTGGATCGAGGATATCAAGCGGGTTGCAGGAAGCTGCTGGCTGCTGGCGGCTCGAGATCGTTGTGCTTGGAGGTCCATGCAAAAGGCCTTTTTCCAGCAGTCGTCTATCGGCTAATAAGGTAACTAGGTAGGAAGAGACCCACTAGATACTACTAGACCTACTACTAGACTAGCCTGACCGCCTTATTTTTACACTAAACATTGTCAATAATATTGGCAATAAATAATTGCGTATGTAAGCCCATACACACAATAATAAAATAGTCTAGGAGTCTATTTTATTTTATGAGCGTCCGAATAAAAACGTCACTGGCAGTTTTTTATAAAAGGAAAACATAATAAAATTGTTTATTTCATTGCCGTATGTCACCACAAGTGAAATGTTTTGGAAACATCTGGTTTATGGCCACCATAAAACCGATGCAGATGCAGTGTCGCTTTTTTCCATGAAATGTAAAATTTTACTTTTCGTACGAAAAGTTGTAGTTATTATAATAATTTTTAATAAAAACTTCTCGGTGGTTTTAAGAAAGTTAGTAGTACTTACTTTATTTTAGTGGTACAACTTTAATATTGCGCTTTTAAATCTTAAAAAGGACTACTGAAGATTTACTTTAAAAAAAATATTATATTAATTTTTGTTCATTTGATAATTGACTACAATGTCGTCAGATGATAACTGAACTTAAGCAGTGTGATTATTTGGAAAGGTTAAGGCTTACTCTATCTATAACCTAACTATATACCTATTCAACGAAATTATAAATCTCTTGGCTTTTAAACTTTATGTTAACGAAAAAATCAAATCATCAGATTTAAATCAGTTTAGAAATAAAAAATACAACGTCAAAATTTAAATTATAAAAACCGCTTTTTGAATTTGCTAGTATTTAGCAAAAAAAATTGACGACTCCATGATGAATTAGTATGCGATCCATCTGTATAAATGTTGTATATAATAAGCCTGAATAGCATAAATTATGTGCCGTGGTAGCTCAGTGCCTCCGATTCTGGAGGGTGTGGGTTCGAATCTGGACCGGAGCATGCACCTTTAACTTTCCAATTGTTTCCAAGTGTGCATTTGAAAAAAATTAAATATCACGTGTCTTAAACGGTGAAAGAAAAACATCGTGAGAAAACCTGCATAGCAGAGAATTTTCTTAATTCTCTGCGTGTGTGAAGTCTGCCAATCCGCATTGGGCCAGCGTGGTGGACTATAGGCCTAACCCCTCTCATTCTGAGAGGAGACTCGAGCTCAACAGTGAGCCGAATATGGGTTGATAACCATAGGATAGGTCAATATGCTCGATGTAAACAAAGACCTATCATATCCACTTTGTGTTCCGATTTGTGGTTTTGGTCATATCAATGTTTACCAGGGAAAGTTCTACAATTTAAAGGCAGTTAGTTTTTCCTTGAGAAGATTTATTGTTTCCCGGGTCACGAGTGTCGAGTCAGCAGTGACCCCTCGGAGCAGCGTGTGTCGTCAGCGAGGGGTTGCAGGCGCAATTATGCGACAGTTTTATAGCCGCAGTAAAAGTGCCTTTACCCTAACATTTCATTTGTAGCTAAAAAGCCTATAAAAAAGAGCCTGTGACACCCAGACCATCTTTGTTTTATAAAAGTTAAATGATTGTCTTGCTCCTATCATAAGTAAAATCCGTTCATTTTAAACATTCGAAGTTACATAATTTCCCAATAAGCTGAAAATCAGTAAGATTGTTTAAAATATGATTAAAAATATAATTTGAAAGTTACCCATGTTCCCCTGTAAGGAAAACTTTTTATTCAAGGTCAAAGGTTAAAAAAATGAGTTATTCGTGATTTACAGCAAAACGGTGAGTTCGATCACAAATGTACCTAAAGTAAAATTGTAGACCATAAAATTGTCTACAAAAAATGTATTAATACTTTTTTCCAACGTTTTACCGGTTTTGTAATATAACGATTGAAAAAGTTGTAATATACACTTAAAAGATTGTCATGCTCCTATCATAAGTAAAATATTAGTCCGGTCATTTTAAACGTTCGAAGTTCCATAAATTTCCAGCAAGCTGAAAATCAGTAAGATTGTTTAAAATATGATTAAAAATGAAATTTGAAAGTTCCCCATGTTCCCCTGTAAGGAAAACTTTTTATTCAAAAAAAAGAGATTTTCCCGATTTTTAGCAAAACGGTAAGTTCAATCACAAATGTACCTACCTAAGATAAAATTATCTACAAAAAATGTATTAATACTTTTTTCCTACGACTTACCGTTTTTGAGATGTAATGATTGAAAAAGTTGTAATATACACGTTTCACGCCACCTACGAGGGAGTGCACTTAGCGCATGTTTTTTTGACGTGGTTTCCCCAGTAGGCCTATTCACAGGTCAGTTGTGATCCTATTTAACTTCTATGTATGGAGCTCCTAAAAAACTACCTACCTACTTAGATAAGTATAGATATATACGAGTACATGTTTCGTTAAAAATATCAGAAGTAAAAACAAGTACAATTAGGTAGGCAACTGTAAAGATTCGACCGTGGTTGTTTTGGAAGATAGCAGGTTTCCGACTGTCAACCGTGTTAAATATACATTTTTTTTATTCTCTACAATGTAGTCAAGGGCTAACTTAATGGTAAGTGATGATGCCAGTTAAGATGAAAGCTAGCCCGCTTTTATCTTGTTAGGAGTAGGATGAAAATCAACACCCCTTTCAGTTACTAGTCACGACCGAAGCCTATTAAAAAAACCTCAATCTCCGTGTTGATAATTTACTATAAGAATAAGAGAACGAGGAAGCTCCGCTATACATATAAATTATGTAATAACTCAAATTTTGATGGGACTTTCATTGGAAAATAGAGGTGGTTATTGAGCAACATACAGGCTACTTTATATACCGGAAAAATCATATCCTCACCACATTTGTGAAAAACTGAATTTTACACTTACGAAGTCGTAGCTTTTGACGCTCTTAGCAGATGCCCACAGCCCCACGACTCTGAGTGAAATACTCAAAAAAATCATCAAAAAACGGAAATTATTTAAAATATTTAAGATAAAAATGACTCAATTTCAATATAAAACGTCCGCGACGGGCGAGATGTGAGTATGATGAAGGAGGCCACTGATAATTGATATGAATGCGAGTCATAAGCGCCGACTGGCGAACGGCCAAGCCGTTAGCCCATGACCTGACTGCTATTTTGAACATTCATTCAATTGCAATGCATGAAGCCATTATACCTAATTCTTTTTTTTATTTTTTTTACCTATTACTGTGCAAGTCAATTAATTTTAGTAGTACTAGAGCATTGAATTATAAATCTACGCGGACACGTATGCAACATAGCGAGAGTGTATTAGTGACGCAATTAACGACAATTATCGTAACCAAGTAGGGCTTACAAGTTACAGGGTTAAGTCGACAAACTTATAAAATGTACGAGTAGGAAAACCTTTTTGACGACCTCCGTGGCGCAGTGGTATGCGCGGTGGATTTACATGACGGAGGTCCTGGGTTCGATCCCCGGCTGGGCCGATTGAGTTTTTCTTAATTGGTCCAGGTCTGGCTGGTGGGAGGCTTTGGCCGTGGCTAGTTACCACCCTACCGACAAAGACGCACCGCCAAGCGATTTAGCGTTCCGGTACGATGTCGTGTAGAAACCGAAAGGAGTGTGGATTTTCATCCTCCTCCTAACAAGTTAGCCCACTTCCATCTAAGATTACATCATCACTTACCATCAGGTGAGATTGTAGTCAAGGGCTAACTTCTAAAAAATTAAAAAAAAAAAGAAAAAAAAACTTTCTACAAATCTTGTTGAAAATTACTTAGATAAAGTTGTTAAACCAAGAAAGCATCATTCTTTTTCAGGGAGGTGAATGTACGTGTGGGAATTATGGAATCCTACACTGCGCATGGTCTGATACTTTGCGGATTTTTTTACATTACAGTAGTTGACGAATCAAAAAAAAACTTAAGTTAGAAAGTGAAAAATAATTTTGTAGCGGTGATATTTTTAGTGCTCACTATTTTGCAGGGCCTGAGGCGTAAGTATTTGTGCCTTTAATTTCCCCTAAAACTGAAACAGCGATTCTGCTTTAAGGTACAAAATTTAAATTGTTACTTAATAACACACAAGACAGCGTTTCGTAACACGAGGTCCTTTCCCTCGGAACAATATTCCCTCGATATCTCAAACAAATCCTAGCCAAACTTCGAGATAACGCCAAATCCTAAGGTTTACCTGAGACAAGTCAATCTCCGTTACCTTACCCATACATTTCGATCTCGGGTTTACCTTAAACATGACAAATTTAACGACCGAGTATCGCTGGGGAGGAGAGATTGCACGCGGATTCGTTACATCTATCATCATCGCTTATCCCCCGAACAAGTGCTGTATTAGGTGTCATGATTGTATTTCCAATATATTATTATGACCTAAGAGAGCCGTGATAGCCCAGTGGATATGACCTCTGCCTCCGATTCCGGAGGGTGTGGGTTCGGGGCATACACCACTAACTTTTCAATTGTGTGATTTGTAAGAAATTAAATATTGTGTCTCACGTGTTTCAAACGGTGATGGGAAAAACATAGGGAGGAAACCTGCACACCTGAGAGTTTTCTTAATTCTCTGAGTGTGTGAAGTCTGCCTATCCGCTTTGGACTATTGGCCTAACCCCTCTCATTCTGAGAGGAGACTTAAGCTCAGCTGTGAGCCGAGTCTCCTCCGGGTTGATACTGATGATGATGATTATGATCTATACTAAGGTCACCCACTTACCGTCAAGTTAAATATACACTTAGGGATGTGGGCAGTAAAAAAAATATCGAACACCATATTTCGATTGAATTGACTTCGATCTCACTTGATCTTAAGTGACGATGCAGTCTAAGTTCACGGGTTTACTTGGAAGAGGTTCAACTTTATTCTTCCCATAACTCGGACGGCTTTTTCGCGGCATCGTACCAAAATACTAAATCGTTTGGCGTCTTTGTCGGTAGTGGGGTAATGCCCTAAATCAGTATTTTTATTTTAGTAAACATTCTCCACGTGACGTTCCTTTAGTGAAAATTTAAAATGCAATCTCACTTGGACTCATTTAATATGATGACGACAGAATTCATCCCCACACGTAATAAAGCCAGCATGGACGGGCGATCTGTCTTGCTGGTTGACATTTTCACTGCTTTGAAGAATCGCTTTAGTTTCGCTTCATTTTCGCTTCTACCATAAGGGTGGTTTTAGATTTAATTGGCTATATTTTTAACACCCGACACAAAAAGAGGGGTGTTATAAGTTTGCTCCCGAATGGACAAAGCGATTTTGTTCTTAGATATGTTTCATAGAAATCGGTTGAGCAGTTTAAAAGTTCTGGGGGGTAAAAGTGGGGAAGAATAACCGAATGTCTGCAAATAGAGTAGCGTCTCATGATAGCGCATTGAAAGGGAATATTGATGTAAGTCATCGAGAGTGTAATTAATAATTTAATGACCTTCGGGGGTTTTCAAATTTTCAATTTTATGTTATTGATACAGGGTTAAAATGCTGCTGATATATTTTTTAAAATGAATGGTTTTTTATTCTTAGTCTTTACTGGTAATTGATCGCTATTCTTTTAATATGATAGCGACGGAATTCATCCCTACACGTAATAAGGCCAGTCTGGACGGTCGATCAGTCTTGTCGGTTGACATTTCACTTCCCCGCCGTATCGCATTATTTTCGCTTCTATTTCGCTTCTTTTCCCCTCTACACTAAGAGTGGTATTGACTTTGGCTAGGTTCACGTGATGCAGTGTTTTATTGGGATCCGAGGTGGATTCTGCGGTTGTGTATTTTTTTTATTAGATTGGAATTTTTTTTTATTTCCTACTGCACTCAATTGGTTTTTATGTTGCCATGTTGTAGTGAATTGTTTATTTACTTAACTAGATCATCATCTTATTAGTACACTAGCTGACGCCGCGCGGTTTCACCCGCGTTATTCCCCGTTCCCGTAAGAGTACGGGGATAAAATATAGCCTACAGCCTTCCTCAATAAATGGACTATCAAACGCTGAAAGAACTTTTTCAAATCGGACCAAACGTTCTTGAGATTAGCGCGTTCAAACAAACACATAAACTCTTCAGCTTTATAATATTAGTATAGATTTAATTGGCTCATGGGCACTCACTCTGTACAGGATAGCGGATATGTAGCTTAGTTCCACCAGGCAGTTTCAATGCGTGTTGCAGTCAATCACACTAATATTATAAAGGCGAAAGTTTGTGTGTAAGATTTCGTGTGTGTGTGTGTGTGTGTGCGTGTGCGTGTGTGTATGTGTATGTTTGTTCCTCCTTTACGCTGCGGTTACTGAAGCGATTTGGCTGAATTTTGGAATGGACATAGATTTTACTCTGGAACACACTTTTAAATTCATCCCGGAAAATTTTATGGTTCCCGTGGGATTTGCGAAAAACTGAATTCCACGCGGACAAAGTCATGGGCGTCCGCTAGTTCTAAATACTTTTGCCATTTTACCTTAACATAGAGTCTGTAAAAGTTTTTAAGACTGACTGTTAGATATATTTTTTTCTGTTTCTGGTAGGCTTATAATAGCAATTACATTGTTTCTAAGTTGAGAAAGAATGCAATAGGGATCTTAAGCTAACTTATCCTAATAACTATACAAATCATGTCCACGTGGAATGGTGGCTAGAACATTGGGTGCATTTCCGCGCTGGACAGCCAGGCTGATCTCTTGCTGATCATTGATGAGTTCCTTAATGTTAAAGATGCTTGGAGGCCGTTAGATCAGCTTCCACCTTACACAGGAAGTAAAACTATAATGTAAATTATAATATTGTATGATTTTTTAAAAAGAGCATCTGTTGAGTCTCTTGCCGGTCTTCTCAGCAGAACCTGCCTTTCGAACCGGTGGTAGTATCTTTACAAATAGTCAACTGACGTGTCAAAAGTGCTTATAAATTGAGGGTACTCGTAATAAATGAATTTGGAATTTTTGCGTAAAAAATGAGCCAACTCTTCTATCAACAGTATTGTCAGTAACGTTATTTTGTGTCTTTTCCGCATCCTATTTCGCCCTACGTTTATGCATACCTGAGTCATCTTAAGGACTTTTCACAAAAGGTCCCAAACCTGAACCCTTTTACCGAGCTCTATGAATAAGTGAAGAGTCAAGGGACTGTTTTGTATGGATCGATTTGCTATTCGAGGGTCTCTTCGTATTGATGGGATGATGAATAGTTATGATATTGAGTTCGTAGTTCCTCTTCAAAAGCTCCTTGAATACATAAGAGATTATGGACGATATTATTTGGATTACTCAGTAATTTTATTAGATTTTAGTCAAGTGCTTGGCAGTTTAAATCTTGATAGTAAAATATTTTGAATCCAAAAAAAATAAACTATCCTATTATATTATAAATGCGAGAGAGTTTTTTGTTACGCTTATGACAAAACTAATGAACCGATTTTAAAATTCTTTCATCAATGTAAAGGCACACTATCAGCTAATAATATATAGGCTATAAATCATCACCGTATTCTTACGGAATGAATACCTACTACTTTTTTTTTTTTTATTCTTAACAAGTTAGCCCTTGACTACAATCTCACCTGATGGTAAGTGATGATGCAGTCTAAGATGGAAGCGGGCTAACTTGTTACTTGGGGAAACTGCGGGTAGTTAAGCGATAGTAAGCTAGTCTATCTACCCCCTACCAGGTGGACTGACGACATCAAGCGAGTCGCAGGGATTCGCTGGATGCAGGCGGCTCAGTATCGTGACGTTTGGAAGTCCCTACAAAAGGTCTTTGTCCTTCAGTGGACGTCTATCGGCTGATATGATGATGATGATGAAGCTAGTCTAAAACATTCAAAATTGGAATGATTCTCAAATATTGACTGCCAAATTTCGGTTTGAGAATCGCACACGACGATGAAGATATTTGTTGTAAGCGATGGTTTTCACTCAACATCTGGTGGACAATGTGTTTCAACTATAAAAAAACCGGCTAAGTGCGTGTCGGGCCACGCGCAGTGAAGGGTTCCATAGATTAAATGAGCAGTTTAATTAATCCGTTATTTAATGCACAGAATAATATTATTTTTGGGGAAGGTACCCCAAAACTTTTTATCAAATTTCAGTTTTTTAGTTTTATCAGACTCAGAGTTATCTTACTGACTTTATCTTTTTAATTAACAACGGATTAGTATGCAATTTCCGATTTCCAATTACGTTTTTTAAGCTATTATACTTTTCCTTGTAATTTTATTTTATATCCCACTATTGTGAACTTTTTCACGTATCCATAAACAACCGTTTAGCCGGTAGAGGTTGGCGACACTTGATTCTAACAAAAATTTACTTTTAAAAGCTTAATATTTGTAATTAATAATATATGTAGAAGACCCATCATACCTTTTATAGACCTATCCAACGATACCTCTCACTATGAAATAATCGATTAAAAATTTACATGTCCCCCCCCCCCCCACAATCACCCCCACTTTACACGTAGGGGAGGTACCCTTAAGAAAATATTTTCAAGATTTTATTTTACGACTTTGTTCACATTTTTAATGTACATACTCATGCAAAGTAATAGTTTTCTAGTAGCAATAGTCTCTGCGCTAAACCTCGGGCAGACGGACAGACAGACTTACGGATATGGCGAAACTATAAGGGTTCCGTGGACTACGGAACCCTAAAAAGCAATAGGTGCACTACATTGTATGAGTGTACGTATCACTTTTGTTCTTACTAATTAGCGCAAACACTAGACTAGCCCCCTGCTTCACTCGCTTCAATGGCGCCTCCCTTTCACGGCTGTGCTATCAGGGATTACTTAGCAAACACAGCGGAAGTGAAACAACGGGTAAAGTGCGTATTATATTCATACGCCGGTGATTTTGTAGTTTAGAAAGTTTCCTAAGCTTATATTTTGTGCATTTCTGGCTCAGTTATTAGTCGTCGTCGTCGTCATCAACCCATATTCGGCTCACTGCTGAGCTCGAGTCTCCTGTCAGAATGAGAGGGGTAAGGCCAATAGTCCACCACGCTGGCCCAATGCGGATTGGCAGACTTCACACACGCAGAGAATTAAGATAATTCTCTGGTATGCAGGTTTCCTCACGATGTTTTCCTTCACAGATTGAGACACGTGATATTTAATTTCTTAAAATGCACACAACTGAAAAGTTGGAGGTACATGCCCCGTGCCGGATCCGAACCCACACCCTCCGGAATTGGAGGCAGAGGTCATATCCATCTATCGAGGCTATCAGAGCTCAGTTATTAGTGCTCTCGATATAAGGTTTCTGAGTTTGATTTCCAGTTCAGGTCAGTTGAGGGTTGTATAATATCTAAATTAGCCCAGGTCTGGTATGTGGTGCTAACATGCGAACAAGTGAAGAGAAATAGACAAAATGTCGTCCAATGGATTTGTTCCAGTCCAACCTCTTTCGTTCCAACAAATCCTATCCTACTAATATTATAAACGCGAAAGTTTGTATGGATGAATGTTTGGATGAATGTTTGGATGTTTGGATGTTTGTTACTCTTTAACGCCGCTACTACTGAAGCGATTTGGCTAAAATTTGGAATGTAAACGGATTTTACTCTGGATTAACACATAGGCTACTTTTTATACCGAAAAAATCCATGGTTTTCTGAGATTTGCGTAAACTGATGAATTTAATGATATTATTGTTTGTTACTCTTTCACGCCTCGACTACTTAACCGAATTAGCTAAAATTTGATATTGAGATATATTATAGCATGTCTTAACACATAGGCTACTTTTTATCCCGGAAAAATCTATGTTTCCCGACGGATTTGTGAAAAACTAAATTCCACGCGGACGAAGTCGCGGGCGTCCGCTAGTGATAGATATTTCCGGTTGCACCGCTATCGATCGTGACTAGTTACGAACCGCCAAAAGACAACGAACGATGACGAACAGAACGATTTAGCGTTCCGGTACGTAAAAACCGCCAGAGGTTTAGGTAGAATAAACTAGCTCTTCCATCTTAGTTTGCATTGGCACTTAACATCAAGTGAGATTGCAGTCAAGGACTATCTTGTAATTGAATAAAAAAACCCAGACTAATTAGAATTACTTAGAAGAAAGAAACATAATATTTCATAGCCCGACTATGACTCGAACTTAGGACTTTATGAGTATGATTAAAATAATAATCTAACCAATTGACCATCAAAGCAATTATTTCCCACATATAAATAATAACACGCTAAAACGTGTACCATTAACGACCACGCTCATACCGGCGACATCAAAGAGTTTTTCCGACAAAAGAATTGTTGTTCCGAAAGATATGGAGTGCTCAGTGCCCCCTCGACGTGAATGGATCATAACGACATAATTTATTACCCGATTATTTGTAAGAAACAGCGTAGGCTGTCTACAGACGTACTTTAAAAATAGCTCTACGTAAATCTATACTAATATTATAAAGATGAAGAGTTTGTTTGTTTGTTTGTTTGATTGATTGAACGCGATAATCTCAGGAAGTACTGGTCCGATTTGAAAAATTCTTTCAGTGTTAGATATCGAGGAAGGTTATAGGCCCTATATATATATATATATAATATATATATATATATATAGGGAACGGGAACCACGCGAGTGAAACCGCGCGGCGTCAGCTAGTATTGTTATAATTTTTACTTCAACTAATAAAATCATCTGAAATAGAACATAAGAACTGTCTGAAAATCCAGTTAAAATCTTTATGATTTAAACGGCTTGAATTAATACATCACTGACTTGGTACCGCCTTGAAAATGATCAGAAGGTACCACATAGTACTATGTTATTTTTCGCTTTTAGTTTAGTATAAACATTTTTGTAATTTTGAATTCAGTTGTATTTTTTATTTTATTTAGTCTTTTGCGGTGGGGTGGGGTTCAGTCTTTCCATTTGGGGTGGGGGGGTCTTTTGGGGGTCGGGGTGCCTTTTGGGCTCGGGGGGCCTTTTGAGGACCCTACTAGAGCTCACCAGCTGTCTTTAGGGCACAGCTTACAACTATAGCAAAAACATTCTTACGCAGTCGGGTAAAAAGTGTCGTTACAACTTTTTGGTCTTAATTTTTTCCATTTAGCCCCTTTTCGCAACGCGCGATAGGGAACTTCGTTCCAAAAAATGTATGGGAATGACAGATTTGATCGATAACTTGATCACGTGTCCTGTCGGTAGCAAATGTCATTCGTATACATATTTTTAGTTTTCGAAGCGATAGCGTTTGTTAAAAGAGAATCGACGTCCCATATGGCAAGTTCAACAGATTAGCCGTCAAAAGTTAAAACAGACAGACGAACTTTCTCATTTATAATATCAGTATGGATCCACGTTAGTGTAGAATCACAATTTCAGTTTTTTGTGCTACCTATTTGGAGTTGAGCCAACAAAACGGGGTGCGTTAGAATTGATTTAGCATTGTAATGTTATTTGCTTCGACGTCGTTACAAAGTTACGTCATGCATTGAAATCGCCTGATTCGTTGTATGCGGACATTATGGTGAAAATAATTTATTCAATCAACATGATTGGTTCAATAAATAACACATTAAATGTCATTATGTAACGTAGGTAATGGAATTTAGTGTCTTCTAATATTATTATCTATCTTTCTGGATAGCCTACTATATTACCTCCTACTTTTCAGTTGTATGCATTTTAAGAACGAGCCATTGCTCTCGTGGTTTAGGTCATATCTGACGAATAGAACACAAAGGGTGACTATTAAGGGCCATATCTCTGATCCTTTCATTGCCACTTCAGGAGTACCTCAAGGATCTCATTTAGGGCCTATTATGTTCACTATGTTCATAAACGATATAACTGATAACATACGCCACAGTAAATGTTCCATTTTCGCCGACGACCTTAAGATCTATCGCATAATAAACACTATTGAAGACAGCTATCTGTTGCAAAGTGACATCAACTCTATCCAGGACTGGTGTGATCGTAACAAAATGATCCTTAACGTTTCAAAATGCGCGCATATTAAATTCACTCGTAAGAGGAAGAATACACTGAAGACTAAATATTTCATACAAAATCAACAGATTGAAGAGGTTACAGTTATAAGGGATCTCGGTATTATGATTGATACCAAACTTACATTTAAAGACCATATTGACCAAATACTCGCTAGAGCATGGAAATTGTTGGGGTTCATTAAACGTAATACCAAAGATTTCAGAACAACTGACTCAATTTTACACTTATATTACGCTTTGATTCGAAGTATTCTGGAGTATGCAGTCTCGGCATGGAACCCGCACTATAAAACACATACGGAAAGAATTGAGCGTATACAGCGTTCCTTCACCAGGTATCTTGCTTTCAAGGATCCCACTTCTCAATACAGAGCAGATTACAAAACAAGATTGCACCACTATAAAATGCAGTCCCTTGATAAACGTAGGCGTGTAGCGGATCTTGTTACCTTATACAAAATAGTCAATAGCTCAATAGATTCTCCGGACCTGTTGTATGAGGTAAACCTTAATACACAGCGACGAAATCCAAGACGACCCCTACCGATAACTTTTATACCTCACTTCTCACATAGTAACCTAGGCAGGAATTCTCCAATAAATCGGTTTATTAACGGATACAACAGTCTGACCCGCCATGATATTGATATCTTTCAGGACACCTTGTTTAGTTTTAAAAGGAAATTGACATCATTTCTGTAAATATTATTATTATTGTTATTTTTATTAATTAATTGTATTATTGTTTATTTTTATATATTAATTTATGACTTTAGCTTATGTATTAATTAATGACATCCCTTTCTTAAACTCAATTATTTGATTTTGACATCTTAATTAATATTGTAAACCTTCTTGATTTTGACATTGTAATTAACATTGTAAACCTTCTTGATTTTGACATTTTAATTTTTTTTTTTATTTTTTTTTATTATTGTAAATTTTTGGTAAATTATTTTAGATTGTAAGTTAATCTTTTACTTTAAGTTTTTAACCGGACTCTGCAGTGTTGTGAATGCCTGTAAAAGATGGCTGCAGTAGTTCAAGAATTTTGTAACTCACTTATATATAATGTTTTCTGCTGTCATTGTTGGCGTTACAAATAAATAAATAAATAAATAAATAAGAAGTTAAATATCACGTGTCCCAAACGGTGAAGGAAAACATCGTGAGGAAACCGGCATACCAGAGAATTTTCCTAATTCTCTGTATGATGTGAAGGCTGCCAATCCGCATTAGGCCAGCGTGGTGGACTATAGGCCTAACCCCTCTCATTTAGAGATGAGACTCGAGCTCAGCAGTGAGCCGAAAATGGGTTGATAATGATGATATGTCTTTATTACGGTTAGGCCTCATAACAGAGGGGATTTATCTTAGACCTACCAAACTGCTTCATTACGGGTTTGCGGGCTTAGGGTGATTGATTCTGTAAAACTAATAGGGACCGATGAAACCGATTCCCGACGGGTTACTTTTGAAAATTCATGCATAATCATTGTTGTACTGTATCTAAGAAAGAGCAACTAAACACAAATAACAATTTCCGATTTTTTTCCTATCTATGTGTGGCTATATTTTTATTCAACATCGGATATATAATTGAGTATACAGTTATAAAGAAAATAACCAAGAAAATAGTTAAGTTAAAATAAGGGTAAAAAGAAAATAAGGGTATGGGAAAAGTTCGTTACCATTTATTTTATGATTTTTATAAAAATAAACCGACTATAGGTAGGTACGTTTGCTATCAAATTAGTATTACCTAGTAAAAATCTAAATACAGAAGTTTCTGATTAGGTATCTATTAACTAATTCTTGTTAACTGCCTTAATTGAAACCTTTTAGCAACCCAAAATGATAAATAAATGGAGCACAAAATAGGCTAAATTTTATTCTATTACGCCTTCGGTAAAGCAATACGAGAGCCCGCCCTTTTGACCCCAACGTAATTTTATTAATAACGTTAAAAGTTACAAAATGGTCTGCAGTTTGTTGAAAAATGGCCGCCATTACCGCCGCCATGTTTTGGCAGCCATCTTGGCTATTTATTAGCGAACACAAAAACGTTTGAATTGTGTCTTTAATCATTACGATTTTGGAATACAAAACATAATATCCGCTTTCAAAATACTATGATTTTAAGTTTTCGACTTTAATTAACAGCATTATCGCATTATCTAATAACATTACTTGACGTTTCAAAAGTGTTTGTAAAGTCAGCCTAATTTAAATAAATGAATTTTGACATTGACATCTCATTTGCGTCTATAGTCTATACACTGCTTTAGAAATTAGGTTTGCAATTTGATAATCAAGCATGAATGAATTTCATTATCTTCATCATCATCATTATAATCATCAGTGACAACATATATTCAGCTCACTTTTGAGCACAAGTCTCCTCACAGAATGAGGGGTCAGGCTTCACACGTAGAGAATTAAAAAAAAGTCTTAAGTATGCATGTTTCCTCTCGATGTTTTTCCTTCACCGTTTTAGATAAGTGATATTTAATTTCTTATAACATAAAATAGAAATTTTTGAAAATCCCCCGAAGGTCATGAAATTATTAATTACACTCTCAATCAAGTCATCAATATTATCTTTCAGTGCGTTTTCATTTAAAACACCACTCGAGTATATTTGCAGACATTTGGTTATACCTACGTCCCCACTTTCACCCCCTAAAACTTTTTTCCTCTATCCTATCTAAGAACATTCGCACATAATTCACCTTTCTTAAAAAAACTAAATTGAAATTGCTTCATCCGTTATGGTGACAGACAGACAACTCAAACTTATAACATCCCTCTTTTTGCGTCTGGGATAAAAATGCACATCACTGTAAAGCTACAGACCCGGTCCAGATTCGAACCTACGCCCTCCGAATTAAAAGTCATATATCTACTTGGTATCATGGTACAGTTTACCAACTTGTAAATTATGAAATTTCATTATCTTCATCATCATCATTATAATCATCAGTGACAACATATATTCAGCTCACTTTTGAGCACAAGTCTCCTCACAGAATGAGGGGTCAGGCTTCACACGTAGAGAATTAAAAAAAAAGTCTTAAGTATGCATGTTTCCTCTCGATGTTTTTCCTTTACCGTTTTAGATAAGTGATATTTAATTTCTTATAACATAAAATAGAGATTTTTGAAAATCCCCCGAAGGTCATGAAATTATTAATTACACTCTCAATCAAGTCATCAATATTATCTTTCAGTGCGTTTTCATTTAAAACACCACTCGAGTATATTTGCAGACATTTGGTTATACCTACTTCCCCACTTTCACCCCCCACAACTTTTTTCCTCTATCCTATCTAAGAACATTCGCACATAATTCACCTTTCTTAAAAAAAAACTAAATTAAAATTGCTTCATCCATTCGGGCGCTATGGTGACAGACAGACAGACAACTGGATAAAAGCGTCTGGGATAAAAATGCACATCACTGTAGAGCTACAGACCCGGTCCAGATTCGAACCTACGCCCTCTGAATCGAAGGCATAGGTCATATATCTACTGGGTATCATAGTACAGTTTACCAACTTGTAAATTATGAAATTCTTTGGCAACCTTTGACTATGGGCCTTTATTTCATTTGCAATACAAGGAAACATTTAAAGTTTGGAGTACTACAAATCGAAAAGTATAACTTTTCTCCCAAACACATGTCGTTACGAGATCTCGCTACACGATCCCTTTATGATATTTTGCTTTCGCAAGAAAAAAAAGTTGTGTTGTGAAACTTTCAACGATTTACAGAAATGGGATACGGATTTGGCTGGTTCAAACTTGGAATACTTTACAGTGTTAGAGAGATGGTATGTTTTTTCCGATGTGGAACAGCTTTTCCAACTTTTCCTGTAACACGAGCCGAGTTTATCTTGTTGTTGCTTTATACTCGTGACCTTTTTAAATGTGTCACTATAAATATATACTCGTATATTAGAATAGATTTATTTGGACATATTTCCATAGTCTAATTATATTTTTCATATTCTCCGTCTAAATCCTGGATTCTCTCGATGGTCGCTCGATGTTTTTTTTTTATAAAAAAGAGCAGTGGATACGAGCTCTGGCTTCGATTCGAAGGCTGTACGACAAAGGTTCGAATCCGGGAAATGCACCTCCAACTTTTCAGTCACGTGTATTTTAAGAAAATAAATATCTCGTGTCGCAATCGGTGAAGGAAAAACATCGTAAGGAAACCTACATACCTGTAAATTTTCTTAATTCTGCGTGTGTGAAGACTGTCCGCATTAGGAAAGCGTGGTTTACTACAAGCCTAGCCCCTTTCAAATAGAAGACTTGTGCTCAACAGTAAGCCGAATATAAGTTGTTAATGCTGAAACGCGTGCTTACATCATGATTTCATATATGACTAGCTGACGCCGCGCGGTTACACCTGCGTGGTTTCCATTCCCGTAGGAATACGGGAATAATATATAGCCTATAGCCTTCCTCAATAAATGGGCTATCTAACACTAAAACAATTTTTCCATTCGGACTAGTAGCTCCTGAGATTAGCGCGTTCAATCAAACAAACAAACAAACTCTTCAGCTTTATAATATTATAATTTATATGACTCAGAAACTCACATTATGATGCCAACGAAAATGTATAACTTCGTTCCAATACGCTTTTACTAAGTTTTTGTAGGTACCCCAAAATTCTACTTTTTTTACACTCTAACTCGATCTTCAGACAATTTATTCGAAGTCTTTTTAATTTAATACAAAATTTTACTCGTTTTCTACTCGTTTATGATAGATGCGACTTTATTCCTCCAGGCCCCGTTTACTTACATCACATTATGACACCGATTTGTATGTCGGCAGAGTTTCGACGCGGGGAAAAATGATACGCACAGTGTTTGAATCCAAATAAGCGGCTGGATAAGGTGTATCTATTACCAGTACGTGAGTATCACCATATTGTTCATACTGCGATCGGTGTTTTGTGAGACTTATTGTTTTCAGCTATGCGATATTTCGCGTGCCGTCTGGGAATAGATTTACACTTGAAATTTGCATGAAAGTCCTTTTAGTACCTACCTTTTTACTCAGGACCTGCGTCTTACCATCAGGTGAGATTGTAGTCAAGGGCTAACTTGTAAAGGCTAAATTACAAGTTCGATTCCCTGTTGGGCCGATTGAGGTTTTCTTAATTGGTCCAGGTCTGGCTGCTGGGGGGTTTCGACCGTGGCTAGTTACCCTACCGACAAAGACATACCGCCAAGCGATTTAGCGTTCCGGTATGATGTCGTGTAGAAAACGAAAGGAGTGTGGATTTCATCCTACTCTTACTATGTTAGCCCGCTTCCATCTTAGATTGCATCATCACTTACCATCAGGTGAGATAGAGAATAAAAAAAGTGATGATGGAATATAAGATGGAAGCGGGCTAACTTGTAAGGATCAGGATGAAACCCACAACCCTTTCGGTTTCTAGATGGCATCGTACCTTAGCTGGAGAACTGAAAAGGGGGAATTTTGTACATATTCGACCGCCTCAGGTAAGCAAAAGAGAGGAAACTATGCTGTATATCTCCACCAAGTATGAGCACTCTATCATATATCAGTGGGTACTTGGTATGTTTAGGGTAACTAAATAAAATTAGAAATATTCAACCAGTATGTCAGATACTCGTAAGGGTAAGAAGGGTTACTTAAAAGCTAAAAAGTGTACATTTCGAAAATGTTACGATTTGAGTGTAGCCTCAGGGAATTTGGATTTGACTATTATAAAGAGTTTGTTTGTTTGATTGAATGCCCTAATCTCAGGAATTACTCATCCGTTTTGAAAAATTCTTTCAGTGTTAGATAGACCATTTATCGAAAAAGGCTATAGGCTATTATCCCCCTATTCCTACGAGAACCACGCGTGTGAAACCGCGCGGCGTCAGCTAGTAAAGAATATAATACCTACATAAAACAGAAATTACAAAATAAGTAATATAACAAAGGCAGCCTTTTCGCTTAGTAGCGATCTCTACCAGGCAACCATAAGTTTAGGAAATAATATTGCGAGATTTAAATGCGTTTTTTTGTTTGTTCAATTTACTATTTCCTCGATAGCTCAACGGTAAAAGCGGTTCGTTGGACTCATCACAGAGAGGTGGTGGTTCGATCCCCGCCCCGTGCGTTGGTCTATTGTCGTACCCACTCCTAATATAATCTTTCCCGACTAGTTAGAGGGAAATATTGGTCATATATTCGTCATATTTATTTAAATCAATAACAACTTAACTTCACCGTAACTTATGCTATAATTATCCCCATAATCCCACGGGAGCAGGCTGCTACTAATATAATAATTTTCCTTTTCTAAACAGCAAATTTCACTCGTTTAAACGCAAACTGTCAGATAAAACTGCGTCGTCAGAATTGTGATTCCTAGCAGCGCTACAATGGAAGGCAATGGGCATAAATTGTAACTTTTGACATGAATGAGGCACGTGACGAGGCGCTCGAACTTCGCGTGAGCTGAACTTACTACCGACTAGCGAACGCGCCGCGATTTTGGTCGTGTAGTTCCCGTGCCTGTGAGAGTACGGACATAAAATATAGCTTTTTTTACTTGATGAACATGTAGGTTTGAAATGATGAAAGAATTATTAAAATCAATCAAGTAGTTTTTGGGGTGAATTGTAACAAACGAAAAATAAAATTTTACCGCCTATTAAGTGATAGTTTCATTTAGGTGAAAAGGAACGGAATGTATTTTTACGAGAACCGAGTAACATCAACTGTATTATCATTATCAACCTATATTCGGCTCACTGTTGAATTCGAGTCCCCTCTCAGAATGAGAGGGGTTAGGCCAATAGTCCACCACGCTGGCCCAATGCGGTTTGGCAGACTTCACACACGCAGAGAATTAAGAAAATTCTCTGGTATGCAGGTTTTCTCACGATGTTTTCCTTCACTGTTTGAGACACGTGATCTTCTTCTTCTTCTTTCTTCTGGGCCGTTTCCGCATTTGGCAGAGACACGTGATATTCAATTTCTTACTAAGCACACAACTGAAAAGTTGGAGGTGCATGCCCCGGAACGGATTCGAACCCACACCCTCCGAAATCGGAGGCAGAGGTTATATCTACTGGGCTATTGCGTCTCTGCCTGTTAAACATTAAAGTGGAATTTTAGATTTTGTAAAATTTCCGTGCCTAGCCCAAGCGATTTAGCGTTCCGGTACGATGTCGTGTAGAAACCGATAGGGGTGTGGATTTTCATCCTCCTCCTAACAAGTTAGCCCGCTTCCATCTTAGATTGCATCATCACTTACCATCAGGTGAGATTGTAATCAAGGGCTAACTTGTAAAGAATAAAAAAAAAGTTAAAAGCCTGTGCACGCCACGTAGGGTAAAGTTTAACGCGTGAATTCATTCTTCCCGCGTTCTCCTCGGGGCCTATTTAAACTGTCGGCTGCAGTAATTATCGTTAATTTCCACTGACAATCGGCAGAACGTGAGTTCCGGGAAATTCCGCGTGAAAACCGATTTTGAATTGCGTGGCGTACGCGTAGCCGATTGGAAAATGCTTTTCAAAGTGAGCATCTATACCTCCTTAGTCCCATGGTTAGTCTATGTGGCTTCATATCACGAAGTGCTGAGTTCGAGTCCTGGGTCGGTAATAAATGTTGAGCTTTTTCTTTTCATGAAATTCACAGTAAAAATTCTCAGTTCAAAGTTGGGAAATTGGTGATGTATACCCTCGGTAAGCATTTTAAGCCGTCTGTGTCGATCATTTTTGACCTAATAGTGATGTTAAAGAGTCAAACAGTTGGTATCACCCTTTAAGTATAACGTCCATAATTATTCCCTCTACTATTTAAAGAGGGAGACCTTGCCTTGGGTTAATAAAATAGATACATGATGATATTGATAAAGATTGAGCTTACATTTCTATATCTACCTTAAACTTATTCTTTACTTATTCTTTACTTATAATAAAAAAAAATCGACATTAATCACTGAAGAAATCGACATATTCTTTGAAGCTTATATTTAAGTACTAGCAGACGCCCCGCGGTTTTACACAACATATATGGTATGATACACAAAGATAACAAGACTTTCTATTGGCAATAGAATTTTCAAAATCGGTTTAGTAGTTCCAGAGATTTCTCCCTACAAGCTCACAAACTTTACCTTTATAACCCTAGACCACCTTAATCCTTTCTTAACGGACCTCTACTGACTATAGCCTACGCCCTGACAAATTTCATCTTTGTAGTCAAGCGGTTTTTGAGTTATCTTGGTGTACCTTTCGCAATATAAGATTAGTAAATTAGTAATATTAATTTGTTATCATTTCTATAGCGAGTAAAACCTGGGTATATATTAGTGTAAATATTAAAAATGTAAGTATATAAAAATGCTAACGCTGTTAGTACACCAGAGCAAACGGCGCCCAAAATAAACACTTCAAAGTTTCGTATGGTTTAGCATAACCAGCAGTTTCTCTCCGGTCTACTTGTCGGGGTGTTTGCATTGAGAATTAAAGATCTTATCTCGCAATGCCGTCAATGACCTGACATGCCGAATTTTTGTGATTTTTGTAAATTTTCGAGTTGGTAATAACGTGGGACTAGTTAACCGCCTGGTCATTTGTTAGGGAATTTTAATTAAACAAGAGAAACGTAACTAAATGTTGTACAGTAAAAAAAAATACAGCTTTTATGAACACCCCTTAAAAACTGTCCACAATCTCTCATGCTAATGATATTTAAATGTACTTAGTTAATTAGACTGACAGACCGCGTGGTTTAAGCTACAAGTTCCCTGTAAAGAGGATGATTTGGCCCAGCAGTGGGCAATTAGTATGACCAATCACGGTGATTATAAGGATTTAATTAATAAACATGAAATAATAAGTATAACATATCTAATACATAACGGGTACAATAACATACAGAAAAATAATTTCAATAAGAACAACTTCGTCAATATTCATTTTACTGTTGTTTCAGAGAACAGCTGCGTGTATTGAAATTGATGATCACAAATGTGGTTGGTACTCAAAGGATGAAAACCCAACACAAATAGACAAAAACCTAACTCAAATATACATTAATATAGACTGATGATATATGTTCAAATAAACACCCCCTTAAAATTATCCACACGCTCTTCTACCACGAATATAATTTACTTTGTACGTGACAAAAGTATCTACTAGTCGTCATATGAAAAATTAAAATTAAAAAGTTAAAATTCGTGTGATAAATTATAAGAAAGTTTTATACAATATGGTAACATTACATTCTAGTTGACATAACGTCATGAATCAGTGAGAATATAGTTTTCATGATTCACTTTTTATGGGTTATTTATATTAAAGTTAAATTGGGATCCAACAAAAAGCGAGATGAGATTTTTATATTGTTACTAGCAGACGTCCCGCGTATCCAGTTGCCGCGTAAACGGTTTTACCCGTAGTTTTGTTTCCGTGGGAATACGGGGATAAAATATTACTTATGTTACAAGATGAAAATGTAGCTTTCTGGTGATGTTTAAAATCGACAAATAGTTTTTGAGTTCAATCGTAACATCATCATCATTATATCATACGATGGAGGTTCACTGCAGGACATAAGACTAGATAAGACTACACAGAACTGCCTTTTGTAGGGACTTTTAAACATCACGATGCCCGTGGCCCTCCCATTGCAACTACAACTTCGCGACTCGTTGAGCTATTTCGGTGACTTTGGTTCTTCTGCGGATCTCCTCATTTCTGATTCGATCACGCAGAGATACTCCGAGCTTAGCTTGTGAAATCGTAACAAACAAAAAATAAAATTTTACCTCAATAACTTTTATTCGACGACAATAATGGATGATTCACGCCAAGTTTATTGGAAAACCATTACCTAATATGGAAACACTTTGCACGATATGCTATCAGCGTGACCTACAAATTACAATGCCTTTCACAGACATTACGTCGTTTTCCTTTCTTCATGTGCCTGTAGTTAATATTAGTAACACCGACAACCATACCCAGATACAGATAGACTATGCTACTTCGCTGCTGTATACCTACTAATATATAGGAATGAAATTAAATAAATGAAAAAATGGTTGTATACGGGTATACGTCAAGAGTTGACTCACAAAAAAATCTGCCACTAAATATTTTAATCAAATTATTCTGATGAATTTTGTTTAAACAAACACCCCGTCGAAGTTACCCACGCGCTCTCATACTATAAATAGAATTCACTTAGTACGTGATAGTGGTACAAAGTATAACCCAACGCGTCGTACCACGAAAAATGAAAAGAATGATCAAAGGAAAAAGCGTTTTATAATTTTGAGTCGTTTTTCCCATTTCTCTCCGAGCGCGTAGGGGAAACGTGGTATAAATTCTGTTTATTTTTGACATCGTTACTTAGGATTTGATTTTAAGTTATTTTTTGAAATAAATGTTATTTTAGTCTTTTTAAATAAAGAACTATTGTCACCATATTGGTTTCTTTGTCTAAATAATGTCGAAAGTGTGTCTGTGATTAATGTTGTGAAGTGTGAAGGAATACACTTTAAAAACCGAACCAATTTGTCTGAAATTTGGAATGAAGATAGATTATATCTTGGATTATATGTAATACTTTACTTTATTGGATAGGCTATTTTGAATCTTGGCAAAGTCCATAAATAAATATATTTAGAGAATATACCTACATATCACTATCTAGTCCCAAAGGAAGCATCATAAGCAAGCATAAGCCTACATAAGTAATATACATTTTATCAGCAACTTGGGACCCCCACATTGGCTCATCCTACTAATATTATAAGCGCGAGAATTTGTATGGATGTTTGTTACTCTGTAACGCTGCAATTACAGAACCGATTTGTCTGAAATTTGAAAATGGATTTTACTCTGGATTTACCATAAAATTTCATCCCGGGAAAATCCATGGTTCCCGGGGGGTTTGTGAAAAACTAAATTTCACGCGGACGAAGTCGCGGTCGTCCGCTAGTCTAACTATATGCCTCGCTTATTGCCAGTGCTATAACTAAAACGGCGAAACCAAGCAGCAGTCTCATCCAGATCCGATCCCAAAATTCTTTACGTACGTTTCACTCCGAAACCTACACATACTCAGGAGTTGTCGACTCAAAGTTAGATAGCGTAAATACTACTTAGTAATTACCTAGAATTACCAAAATATCTCAACAAAAGATATCACCTGATGTGATGATGATGACGACTCGCTACGCCAGCTGTAAGCTCTCTGTAGGCATTTACCTGAAAACAAACAAAGCAACTATTAAACGTACATAAATTAAACGTGCCCTTTGAATTAACATTCGGGACGCTCTAATTAGACAAACAAAAATAAAAAGGGCCGTTCTCATTGCTGAAAACATAACGCTTACTTTCTTTACACCATACGACACGATATTGATGTTTACGATGTTTACGACTACTTATTTTTGTTAAGTAGGTAAGCGTAATAACAGCCCTATATAAGTAAAATCTGAAAGTTATAAACAATATTAAAGTGAGTGAGACGATAACGACAGTTAATAAACCTAAACGGAAGTTAAATTGTCGAGGTACGAGAAAATTTAAAGTACTAAGGGTCAAGTACACACATATCAAGTCAGCTAAGGATCGTAATCTTAGTCCCTCGATGTCAACTAAATGTTGACTTGACTATGACTAGCCAAAGCGGCTACAGGTTGGCGGCAAGGCGATACGTGAGAGGGATGAGAGGTGAATGTTGTAACGAGGCGAGGCGATAACGTTAGGATTCCGATTACAGTAATCGGAGCCGTTGTCGGCATTGCAATATGGAACTTTCCAGAGTTGAAATGTGTGCTATGACCCTAACTCGTGTCCAGCACCGGGCTGAAGTAAATTTTTAGATGGAGCGGAATCCAAATATGCCGCCTCTCCTGTTTGCTCCTAACCTATACCAATTCTGAGTACAAAGTTGGTAAGTATGGAACGCGAAGATCTGGATCATACTTTGGACTTCTGGAGTGACCAATTGAAAATCAGGCCTGCGCCTGCGCACTCTTCGTTAAGTATATAGACAATCGGAAAAAAACGATTTTCTTTTGTTTTTCTTTACAATTTAGACGCCTTTTAGGATTTGGCAAGCAACTGCTCCGTTCGCAGTATGGAGAGACCTGCCCTGCTCGAGTCAAACGATCAGCCTATGTAGCTTGGGATTGGTTTATTGGCGGTCTTACACTCCCTTACCTTGAGCACGTTATTGTTTAAGTCTTGGTCATTATCAATAACGACTGATAGTGATTGTTATCATCACCCACCAACTGTATGTAGTTGAAGCAGCGTGGGAGGTCCTCATTTATAAGGAGGAAGGTCTTACCCACGAAGATGTAGCATATGGTGGAA